>NW_028190817.1:0-51675 GCF_048542155.1 Nylanderia fulva | reverse complement strand
ACGAGAACAAAATAATAATTCGAAACACACCGAGACTCTTGCTACGAAAAACGATTCGTCTGTGGACCAAACCTCTTGCGATTCAATTAGCATCTCAAAATCTCCAGCCAGATATAATGAAGATTCAAATTTGGCTTCAAATGCGGATATTGAAAGCATTAGCAATGTAGAGAATAAAAATATATTTATAGAGAATAATCAGCAAACTATACTTACAATAAAGTCTATCAATGATAATTCCATGGAAAAGAAAAATGAATCAGTTTTAAATGACGATAAAATTACCGCACATAATATATCGTCTGTTCGTAAACATAAGAAACATAAAAAAAATTCACATTCGAGCAAGAAAAATATTTCTGCAATATTCGAAGGAGAACGTGTTTCTTGTTTAATAGGTCGTCGCCTAGGGCATTCAAATGAAAAAAAAGAGCCAATTTCAACCACGGACGATGATTATGTGTTGAGAAAATTATTCACCAAATCAAGTAATTATTTATGTTTAATATTTTTTTGAGAGTTTACAAATTTAATTCATACTTTTATCTAATAGTTAAATGAATGTATTTAATGTAAATATTTAACATTTATATAGACATTAAATATTAATTATTGATTCAGCAAAATATTATAATACATATAAAATTCTGTATTTGTTTTAGCTGTCAGTTCTGCCTTTCAACACGAAACAGTATTATCGAATGCATATCGTAACAGCGATAGTGAGAATATGCTACAACGCTTTGCACGTGAAGAAGCACAAAAAAGCATGAATGTCATCCGTGAATCAGGGCAATTTTGTTGGAGGCCAGCATAGAATAGACAAAAAATTGTAATGCCAACTCTGTGTATTTATTTTCTCGCTTTTTTCTATGCACTTGATTTTGTACGTATATGAATTTTTTATATTTCTTACAAAAAAAAGGCTGCGAAGAAACTGTAAATATATGATGACTTATAATAAGATTTATAATTTTTTTTCACAATTGTTTTGTACATGTGTTTTGTAGTAATTAACACAATATGTTTTGATAGAAAGTAAACTATTTTTTATAATAGTATAATATATTATAAAACTATGCTTGATATATAAATACATTTAATTATGAAAATATAAATAACATATACATCTCTCTCAATGTTTTATTTATGTGCTTCAGAAAACAACTTAATCTCATCTCTATCTATAATTCTTCCTGCTTCTAAATTTCAATTTACATCTCATAATATGGATAATATAAAAAGTAAATAATCATTATAATAATTCATTTCTCAGGGTAAAAAGATATGTATATTGAGCAAGCATAAAGAAAAATAGAGTAAATTTTTGAGATTAAAATTTACAATATCAAATGTTTAATTTCTTTTTAATAACAGGACAGTGATTAGTCCAGTATTGTTAACTTACCTTACTCAGAATACATATTACAACAAAGATTATATTCCATCAAAATCGCAAAAATGTATTGAGATTGGGTCCAAACCTACCTAATGGATCTTCTGGAAACATGACATAATCCCCAACAAAAGTTGGCGCCAATAAACGATTTAATATTGTATCGCGCCATTCTGGCTTTTCCTTATACCAATCTCTAAACTGATCTGTAGAAACTACTATTCCTCCGCATGCTGTTGCGTATTCCAAAATGTATCTACAATAAAAGAAGCAAATTGGACTTTTCATTATGGCTTTAGAACATTTTAATATAAAAATAAACTTTTAAAGATATACATTATTTTTATGTAAAAGAGATAAATACGCAAAAAAAAATAGAAAAATATTTGTTGTAACTTAATATTACATAATTTTTTTGTAATATTAAATTGTTCTATGCAAAGTACAAGTATTGTAATTGACATTTTTGTAAAATATATATGTGTAATGAGTTTTATATTACACATGGTTATTTATAAAAAATAAAATAAATGATTAAAATATCTTATGCATAGGTAAAATTATATATATATATATATATATATATATATATATATATATATATATGAGATTTTTCTATTTAGATATGTGACAAATTTACCTGTCATCATGAGGCGTAATTTGTCTGCCAGCAATTTTGCGACTAGGTGTAAAAACAACTATACCATTTTTATACCAATTTTCAAGTAATATATATTCTCTTTTTCGTATATATTGCGGTAAGAAAACTTTGACAATATGACCTCTTGTTGTAAAATAATCTACCACTAATTTGATGCCTTTAAGTGAGAATGTGCGATGATTTGTTTGACTAAAATAAAAAATAAAATATATTTTGCTTAAAATAGCAACTGAAATAAAATGTATATTATATTGCAAGTGTATAATTTTTGTAATCTTGTAGCTATTCACACATTTATGCTTAGGAAAATTTATCATTAAAATATATAGAAAATATAAGTGTAAAAAGATTAAGATCATACGCCATTGCAACATTGCATCCATCAACAATTATTTCTCTTAATTTATGACTTGAATCTCGACTACTTTGTTCATCAGATACAATTGTACTTCTTTCTTCTTCGCAGAATTGCGCATTAGACCGTGTACTGGATCGTGTGCAACCTGAATTTTTGTTATTGGTATTATGCTTTTTTCGACTTTTGTTTGGTGACAATGTAAGTTCATTAAAATTGTGACACAGTTTTCGTCTCTTCGCTGCAGATTCTGTATCTGCCTTTAGTAATTCTAGATTCTTCAGATTTGGCCTTGTATCTATCACAAAATTTACTTCTTTATTTGATTTATTTTGAGAATACGTATTTTCCTTCTTTTTATTTCTAGAATTATTTCCCTTATTCAAGCTTGAGGAATATTTGAGAGAAGACCATAATTCAATTACATCGTCCTCTGTTTGCAATGGTGCTAAATATGACAAGTATTATTTTATAATAGTCAAATAAAATAAATTTTTCTATCAGTCTTTCTGCACAAAAAGAATTAATTTACCTATATTCTCACCATCCGTCGAAGAATATGCATTTGATGTTTTTCTAGCGAATAAATTTGATAATTTTTCTCTGTTTTGCCTAACAGAGTTTTGCAATTCTTTTGTTCTAGATTTTTGCTGCCAAGACAAGGATGGCGTAATCGGACTGCATTCAATGACACTGAGTGAAGAAGCGCTTTCTTCATCTTCTCCACTAGTTTCACTGTCATTTATAATGATTACACTGTTTCGCGAAGATTTTCTTCTTAAGGAGATTGCACTTTGTTCTTTCAACTTTCGCAACATCCCACGAGTCAATCTCTTCTCTCCATTAAAAAGGTCGATAAGTTTACCATCGTGCCTACAATCTTTCCTGCTAATACAATTTGATTGATAATATAATTATCAATCTTTGTTTTGGCATTGTTTAATACAAATTTAAATGCGTAAATCGTTACCTTTCCACGAAAGAACCGTTCAATGGACTTTCATAACATTGTGCTTCTCGACGTCTCTTTGTTCTAACATTAGTAGATTGAATATTACTCATCGTAAATTTAAACCTGGCGAAACAAATAAAAAGAAAATTCTTTGATAATCAAGATATTTATCAAAACGTAATAAAGATAAATATTGAATCCGTCCACGAGAACAACATATGCGTCTATCAGTCGTTAAGCTCTATCGGAAAGATTAGAGAGACATTTTCGAACTTGATCCGACAGTTGGCAAGTCAGCGCGCATGCGCGTGCGTTTGACAGATGGTAAGTCAGTGCTCCGCCACTAGAGGGCGCCACCAGCGCGATTCAATAAACTGAGCGTGCGGGCGGTGTTCCGCGGAGCGTGACGAGTGATGCGAATGTGTAATATGTGTATGCGTGTATGTTTGTATTGGTGACATTATTAGAGTGACAGACACGGTGGAACCACAGATTAATAGACAGATCGCCAAAGGCCTGCCTAAAGAAGAGACCGCCATCTTCGTGCGATAGATTTTGCCCCTTACCGACACACTTTGCCCCTGGTTCGAGTCCGTGCTAAATTTCGTAGACTTGAACCAAAAGACTTTGCCCCTGGTTCGAGTCCGTGCTAAATTTCGTAGACTCGACCAAAAGACTTTGCCCCTGGTGCAAGTCCAGGCTAAATTCGTTTGACATTACCAACAGACTTTGCCCCTGGTGCGAATCCAAGCTAATTGATCATGAGACCAATTTGAGAGATTTGGCCCCCGTTGTGCGTGTGTGTGTGTGTGTGTGTGTGTGTGAGAGAGAGAGAGAGAGAGAGAGAGAGAATATTTTACATATATGCATATATATATATAAAATTTATTAAATATAAAAAATATATTTTTTACACATAAAATGTTTTTTTATTGAAATAATCACGATTTTAAATGTGATATAACACAGTGTTCAAAAATTTTTTAATTAAATTTTTTAATTAAATTTTATTAAAGAAAATTACTTGAAATTTTTTACATTAAGAATTTAAAGGCTCCTTATTCTCTTGTAGAAATTTATCACTACGCCAATTAATCACTTATTTCGAGTATTTAAAATACTATAATATACAGTAATTTAAGTATTCGAAATAAAAGTGATTAATTACTCGAAATAAGTGATAAATTGGCGTTACTAGTAATAAATTTCTATAAGGGTTGAAATAAAGTATAAGAGATAAATAGGCTATATGTGAGCTGTATGCGAAATGTGAGATGTAAGACGCATATTGAAATTTAATTTTTCGATATAACTTTCAAAAATGTACACGAGGTACAAAAAATTAGCTTGGACATTTGTAAGACTTAAAATTGGGATTAATTCTCAATTCTATTAATTAAATTTCGATATAACACACCTTACATCCGCGCACGGCTCACATATATATAGCCCATTTATTAGTGCAATTTTTAAGTTCCTTATTTTTCAAAGTTCACCTTTTTACGTTATCAAATATTTTTACGTTTTCAAGAATTTTATATTTTTACTTACCGCAGTTTCTTATCCAAATGTAAAATCTTTTATCGCAGTCTATAAAAAATTGAAACAATTTACAATTTTATGATATAATATTATTATTATTACAATTTCTATATATATGCACATCTGTCAAATATCGTGATTTATTTCACATTATTATTATCTATTTTAATAAAAAAAAAAACAAAAACACTTGCAACAATCAAAAATAAACCGCCTGCCGCGAACGGAAAATGCCAAGAAAGCACGCAATTTCTGCGAATCTCGTAATTTTTTTGAAAAATCAACAATTTCAACGAAATTGTAAATTCTTCAAATCACTGCACAAGTATAATTCACAATAATAATTTTCAGTAACTACGATAAAAAATCGTATACTGAAAACCGCAAACGAAAGTGCAATGGGAGTAAGAGTAAAGTCTGTGATAAAATTAATTGGCAATAGAAAATTAATAATTTTCAAATAGAAAAATTTTGAAATTACCGAGGATTTACAAATAATAAAGTAAAAATATTAAATAATTTATGTTTTCGAATTTTGCTCGCGGAGAGGATCTTTAAAACAAGATTTTTAGAAGAGAGGACCTTTAAAATATAAACAGGCAAAAACGTTGGAAAAATTAAAGCGCGCGTTTAAACAGATAAACGCAATGAAATAAATACGCAATTGTTTTTACTTATCGCTGTAAGCTCACAAGCTTCTGACGTGCTATATACACTTTTATATAATATATACAAGGTGTCCGGTAACTAACGGACCAATGATTAAGGGCGGATTCTCTGGCCAATTTGGAGACGATTTTTCCTTAGCAAAAATGTTGAGAAGTCAATAATTTTCGAGTTATAAGCGATTGAAAAAAATAGGTTTTTTGAAAACTAAACGTTTTGGAGTTAAAAGTCTAACATAATTACATTCTTCAGTTAATTTCAGGTAGAGTTTACTATAATAAAATTTTAATTTAAGGCTTAGTTATAAAGATACATAATGACAACGATTGGAAAGTTGTAAAAAATGATGACCTTTTTCGACATTTTCGCTGAGGAAAAATTGTTCCCAAATTGACCAAAGAGTTCATTTGTAATCGTTGGTTCGTTAGTTACCGGACACCCTGTATATTGGACACGAGTTTCGTTTGTTTCAGATTCTCGAGAGTTGAAGTAGGAACATACGAGTATCATATATCGTTTGTGACTTGCCGAATGAAAGCAAGACAGAGAGCGAACGAGATGATGAGCTTAATAGCTCATAATGTTATAAATAAATAAATAAAAAATTATAACCTGACCTACTAGTTATTGAATCTTTTTTTAATAAAATGTTTCATTATTATTATCATCTAAGTCTAAGTCGTTTAATTACTTTTTAGTTTTTTAATAATTAATTTAATTTATTCTAGTCATTTTTATATGAGAAAAATAATATCACGTATACGTTTTATAATGAATTAATATATTTCGGGAACCGAATTATATATTCTTAATAATATAAAAGTGTTCAAAAATTATATTTGACTTTTAATTTTAATTATTTTATAGCAAAGAGTTCCGAAATCTCTTACACACATAATGGGGATTTTTTTCATCCATATAATTCGCAATTAAGTATATATGTTAATTATTAATTTTAATAAAATAAAAATTAAAATTAAAGATCAAATATAATTTTTAAACACAAATATATTAAATTAATTATAAAACGTATACCCATGATAGTATTTTTCTCGTACAAAAATAATTAGAGTAAATTAAAAATCATAAAAAATTAAAAATTAATTAAAGAATTTAAACTTATATTTTATATAATAATAATAAAACATTTTATTACGTCAAACCGTCGTGAAATAATTAAATAAAATTTGCTAGTTACGTCAAAGTCAAGTTTTCTAAGCTTATAAAACATTTTATTAAAAAACAGATTCAATAAATATAAGTACATGTTATATATATACTTATATTTATTGAATCTGTTTTTTTTATAAAATGTTTTATTATTATCATATATAATATAAATTATTTAATTATTTTTTAATTTTTTTATGAGTAATTTAATTTGTTCTAGTTATTTTTGTACGAGAAAAATACTATCACGGGTATACGTTTTATAACGAATTAAATATATTTATGTTCAAAAATTATATTTGACCTTTAATTTTAATTTTGTATTTTATTAAAATTAATAATTAACATATATACTTAATTGCGAATTATATGGATGAACAAAATCCCTATTATGTGTGTAAGAGATTTCGGAACTCTTTGCTAAAATAATTAAAATTAAAAGTCAAATATAATTTTTGAACACTTTTATATTATTAAAAATATATAATTCGACTCTCGAAATATATTAATTCATTATAAAACGTATACGTATTAGTATTTTTCACATATTAAAATGATTAGAATAAATTAAATTAATTATTAAAAAACTAAAAATTAATTAAACGACTTAGACTTAGATGATAATAATAATGAAACATTTATTAAAAAATAATTATAATAGGTCAGGTTAATATTTTATTTATTTATTTATTTATTTATTTATAACATCATAAAATTCTGTCCTTTCCGAAATACGCGAACGCTACGAAAAGATAAATCTCGTACATGCCGCCGGACGAGTTCATGAGCATGAGACGCTCTTATCTTGGGAACGTATTAATAGTTACTGCATTGACCACTACTACGATATGGCGCTGAAATCAGTGAGAAATGCTGGTCTCTCCTTCATCCAGACCTTTGGCGATCTGTCTATTAATCTGTGGTGGAACGAACGACGGACGGCCCGCGATGAGTTTGATAGCGGTGGCGACCGACGCTAACAATAAGTGACACGCATCTCCGGCCGCGAAGAAAAAGCAGGAGAGAACCAGGCGAGCGATCGATGTGGCGAGAAATGCGGTCGAGAGGAGTCTTACAGCGATAGAAAAATACACGCTTCACCAGGGAATTCACACGCGCCCGTTCGCTCCTTATTATGGCAGAATGGATGAACGCAAATTGCTGCCGTTGCTGATACTCTTCCTGGCAAGTAAGTACTTTGTCGAATTACAACTGCGAGAGAGAAAGAGAGAGGTGGAGATGGAGATAGAGATATATGCATCTGGGATTGAGGAATTAAATGTCGCGATCATGCGATCCATGTCCGGCTATACGTAGTGTCAACGATCGTTACGATTCAGGGTCGAGTTATGTAAAGAGACCATCTCTCGCTGTTGCTCCCATTCGATTTCATCGCTTCCGTCAGTTGCTAATGCCACTTGCGTCATCGTCGCATAAGCATTGACGGAGTGCAGGAGTCACCTGTCGCGTCCTCGACGCGACTCGTTATTATTATCGTTTCATCGCTTTTTGAAACGCGCTCGAGAATCAATTAAAATCACGCGACATCTCGGAGCGTCTACATATCGTTTCATTTCATATTACACGTTTGTGCGCTTTTTTACAACCAGATAAATGTAGAGATAAATGTATATTCAGAAAAAGGAAGCAACAGAGAGCACAGACGATATACGACTAACATAAATTAATATTTTCTTAGTTATTTTATTCAATTATAGTTTGATTAAATTTTAACTAGAATTTAAATTTAACATATATAAGATAGGCAATAAGAGCCAAATCGCGGATGACAGTGCGTTATTCTAAACGAAACTAAAATTTTTTCGTTAGAATTAAATAACTGTGCAAAAGGCACAAAATTTTTACTTGGAAACGGCCAATATATAAAATTGGAATAATCTCTACAAGAGATTTTTAATTCCATGTATCCCCTATTCCCCCTAAAGAAATAAAGTGCGAGAGAAAAATATAGATCCGAAAGTCGCAGAATCGGGAATCGAACCCGAGACCTTTCGCTTGCCGGGCGACTGCTCTTCCAACTGAGCTATTCAGATCCTTATATATGTTAAATTTATATTTATATATTACAGAGCCTAGTTAAACTCTTAATTTATACACGCTGGCTTAAAGGCGTTTATTTACCAACATTAATATATATAACAGAGAAAAGTATAGAATCGAAAGAATCTGAATAGCTCAGTTGGAAGAGCAGTCGCCCGGCAAGCGAAAGGTCTCGGGTTCGATTCCCGATTCTGCGACTTTCGGATCTATATTTTTCTCTCGCACTTTATTTCTTTAGGGGGAATAGGGGATACATGGAATTAAAAATCTCTTGTAGAGATTATTCCAATTTTATATCTTGGCCGTGTCCAAGTAAAAATTTGGTGCCTTGTGCACAGGTATTTAATTCTAACGAAAAAATTTTAGTTTCGTTTAGAATAACGCACTGTCATCCGCGATTTGGCTCTTATTGCCTATCTTATATATGTTAAATTTATATTTATATATTACAGAGCCTAGTTAAACTCTTAATTTATACACGCTGGCTTAAAGGCGTTTATTTACCAACATTAATATATATAACAGAGAAAAGTATAGAATCGAAAGAATCTGAATAGCTCAGTTGGAAGAGCAGTCGCCCGGCAAGCGAAAGGTCTCGGGTTCGATTCCCGATTCTGCGACTTTCGGATCTATATTTTTCTCTCGCACTTTATTTCTTTAGGGGGAATAGGGGATACATGGAATTAAAAATCTCTTGTAGAGATTATTCCAATTTTATATCTTGGCCGTGTCCAAGTAAAAATTTGGTGCCTTGTGCACAGGTATTTAATTCTAACGAAAAAATTTTAGTTTCGTTTAGAATAACGCACTGTCATCCGCGATTTGGCTCTTATTGCCTATCTTATATATGTTAAATTTATATTTATATATTACAGAGCCTAGTTAAACTCTTAATTTAACTAGAATTGTTGTTACGAGACATTCCATTTGTACTCTCATTGTCAGTATTTCTCACTTGAGTTAGTATTCAACTCAATGCACTATGATTTTACCTCAATTGTGCTTGAATTTTGCTTAAATTAACTTTAGAGCATAATTCTACAAACATATATTTAAAACATTAAGTATAATTAGAAAATACAGTTTTTAAATCAGGTTTTTCAAAGTCTATAACTTTAAACATATCTTATGTTTTTTTTTCATTATATCTTGGAATTTTTGTATTATATTTTACTTGCTCGCTTGTGTGCTTAACAGAGTAATCATTCTTAAGGAGGTTTAATAAATTTGTTTATCGCTTTAGTCATCTATATTTACTTATAAATTATATTCTGAACAAGCAACAAATTTAAATTTCTGTTAGTTGATATACAGTTCAAGATCGCAAATTAATTTTCTCAATATGTCTTGATAGAATCGTACAATAAAAGTGAACAATCTTGCAATGAAATTTATGAATTTGTAGGATGGCAGGAGGCAGTGGCCGTGGACGTACCGATGCGGCACGTCGCCGTGGACGTGGGTAGAGACCTGCAGCTGGCTTGCGCCGACGAGAATGTCCTTTCCGAAGACTTGAATGCAAAAGTAATGTGGGTAAGAGAGGGACGAGAGGATGGGCAGATCGAGCGACTGAAGGTCGAGCGAAATGGCATGCTGTTGCTATTGAATGTTAGTGTGCATGACGCCGGCAATTATTCGTGCACTCGCCTGGACGGTGACCATGATGCTGTGAAAGCCAGAATCAACGTGGAAATCAGAAGTGCGTTTGCAAAATCGTTTGCAATATTGTTAATCAATCACCTACAACATATAGAAACATGTTAAAATTCTAATTTTTAAAGAGGCTTTTATTCGAGGTTTAAATTTATTCTGGAAAATTTAAGAGTAGATGAAGATTATAAATTTAGCGAAAAAATACATACGTGGTGTGGAAATATATTTTGAATTTTAAATTTTAGATATAGTACAAAAATTTGAAGATTGTCGAATAATATTTTACTTTTAAAGTAAGTATTTTCTCCAGATTTTATAATGATAGCTTTCTTCTATGTTTAGCACCTCCTCCAGCCTTGCACAATGTATGGGTTAAACCATCCACAATATTGGCTAACATTCTCTGGGAAGTGGCTGGAACTGGCGGTTATCCTATCATAGATTTCACTGCCGAATATCGTTTGAAACCAGCTGCAGGCGAGGAGCCGGAAGAGTGGAAACCTATTATTCCAACACACATTCCTCCAAATTCTGTAAATATTGCAAACTATTTGAAATAGTAGAATAGAAAAACAGGGATGGAAAACGTAACGCCGAGATAAGTCGAACATGACGGTTTATTTTTTTTAATTATAATTTTTACAACTCATACTATAGACAAATTTTGTTTGTTTATATTTTATATTTATATTAAGAAATTAGAAGAAGATATATGTATATAACGTTATGTAAGAATGAAAATTTGTGACAGCATTACAGAGTTATTCCATCTCCTGTAAATTAATTAGACTAAAACTAACGATTCTTTCTTATTATTATTTTAAAGAGACAAATAGACGTGTACCATTTGGTGCCAAACACTACGTACTCATTTCGAGTGTGGGCAACCAATCAGTTAGGAAGAGGAGAGATTGTGGAGGTCGAAGGTCATACACATTACAGCGTAGAAGAATTGGGTATTTTATTGCAATTACTCTATTATAATTATACCGCACGGTTATATTGTGTTATAAACATCTATTTACTGGGATAAAGTAAAATTTCAAATTTGATATATATCGTCATTCACGGTGCCACTCTAATTCTCATAAAAATAGAGAAGTTAAAAAAGAAGTATATATTGTTTGATAAATATTAATTTTAAAGAGTGACGATAGTTTTGGGATATTCTATGTATACATATATTGTATATATATATATATATATAATATGTCTCTTAAAAATTATAAGAGATATATTTTCTCTTTTTTTTCTATTTAAACTCTTTTCTTGTACAGCATCTAAACTAAAAATTAACACATCTTTATATTATGCGACTAATTTTCAGAACTCGCCAGACATCTTTTAGCCGGCGTAGAGAATTTCGATACGCGCGTCTGGGTGGCAGCTGTAGGTATTGTGATGGGCACACTTATGATTCTTGGTTTAGGTACTTGTTACCTACTGTATCGCGAGTGCAAGACACCCTGTAAGCATTTCCTATCTGGTAACCATAACGTAAGAGCTTCTCCGCTTCTACTCTGTCTCTTTACTGCTGCTACTACTACTACTTACTTTCTTCCGCTGGTGATGATCGTAACGTTCATGGCTCATTCCTCTGAGAAGCACGATTCTCTCAGAGGAGATTGTTCTACCTTTCATAGAAGCCTTCGCGCAAGTTAGCTGAAGAACTATTTACTCATCACTATTCACTTAACAAAGATATTAGTAATCTTAGGCTAGCTGACTCTATGGCTCTGATCTTTAGCTTTTTCTCTATTACGCGACACACACAGCCATGTTCTTCTAAATTATCTAGTACTTTTATATAATAATCTCGTTTCTATATATTTTTAAGCACTATTCATTAGGTTTAGCATCTGACAAGTATGACAAGCATTTAAACGAATCTTCTCATCAATTATATATTAATACTTTTTGAACCGCCGCACCGAACGCTGAAAATGAGCACTCAAGTATTAACTCATTTAACATTTTCTGTATCTCTTATACGATATAATAGCACTCATTGGAATGAAATCTTGAACTTTTCGATTGAATTTTTCTCGCCGCAGATTTACTTGTCTGGTTACTAACTCTTTTACGAATATATAAATATTTTCTCTCGCTCCTATTTCGATTAGATGTTACTTGTACCGTATAATGTTAATGAGGTACTAATAATGCCTGCTGAATAATAATCTAGTGCATTGAAAATATTACAATAGTCATAGAGAGCTATTTTATAATTTAGTTGAGTAACCGATAAGACTGATCTTCGGCAATATCGAGGTAGGTAGGTCAAGGGTAGCACGTTTATTTGTCAGGCAAACGATTGGCATCAGAGTATCGCATTAATCAAAAATTGTCGATTGTCGTGATAATTGGAAATGATGTGACAAGTACATATATACGATAATTTGCGAGATATGTTTTTCCTGATACCTGACAAAGAAAAATCGGTGAAGGGAGAGGGTAGAAGCTAATGAGGTCCGTGGCCCAGGCCAATGAAAATTAATCTCCGTTCCAAAATTGCAGCGCAGCTGGAGGAGC
Organism: Nylanderia fulva; assembly: GCF_048542155.1. NCBI lineage: Eukaryota > Metazoa > Arthropoda > Insecta > Hymenoptera > Formicidae > Nylanderia > Nylanderia fulva. The sequence continues at coordinate 38,687 of NW_028190817.1, read as the reverse complement.
AGGAGGTGATTGAACTCGTGCCCAACATCATTCTGAATCCGGGATTTTTCGACGAGCGCACCGAGCACGTACCGCAGGACGAGAACTTCAACAATCAGACGACCACCCGCCTCAACAACAACAGCGTTGTGCAACCTAGACGGCTTTAGCGTTGTTTTTTGTTTAGCTTAGACTCGCTCCGTTCTAAAGTAAGTAAATTGGACGCAGTTTTCCACGTCGTCGTTTCAAACGTAAGCAACCGAATTTATCGAAAAGGTCTCGAGTTTGTTTAAAAAAAATAAAAAAAAATAAAAAGAAAAAAGAGAAAGAAGTAATAATGATCGACGAAGTCGATTAGCACTAAAATGCAAGACTATATTTAGCGATTTAACGGCAAAAGGAGAATACGCTTCGAGCGGAATTTCGAAAGTCACTTTGAGCTTATCAAAAGCTTCGAGCGACCCGCTAGTTTTCTCGACCTTTTCGTTATAATCGGGGATCGAACAAAAAAGTCAGTTTTTATTCTAAAATGCTTTTCGTAAAAGAATTTCTGCAATGCGATTTTCTTCTAAGATATTCGCAGAAAATAGTCGTTATTCTTGGAAGATAAAGGAGTAGATAAGTTAGCCTGTTATATACGTTCTGCTTTATAAAGGAGATGAAACTTAAATAATTTTTTTTATATGTATAATAATCGAAAGAAATATAACTTAGACCGATTAAAACTCGATTTTCAAAGCCCGGATATCTTTTATGCAAAATGTTATAATTTTAGATTTGTAAAAATTTTTTGTGTCAAAAGGAAAGAAATAGAAAAAAGAAATTTTATTTTTGTTCGATCTCTGATCCTACGACGCGCAACAATGAAGTGTTCAAAAACCAGAGTAAGACTCCACATCAGATTTCTTTGCGAGAGAAGATAATAGATTTTTTGGAGATGTTTACTATAGGACGTTCTCTGTTTCTCTATCTTTTTCTCGCATAGTTTCTCGACGAGACAATGATTGCTCAGTGATCGAGCTTAAGAGAAGTGGAACTCCTATGAGCCAAAAGAATCGTAGTAAGACTGTAACCCTTTAATAAGGGTGTATAATTTAAAAGAACTCGAAGAATCACAAATCGTAATATTGTCAAAGAAAGAAAGAAATATATATTTTGCACTTGTTTTTACTTTTTCAAAAAACTAACGCAATGTGTGAATAGCACACATATGCGATCTTTAAGATTTTTTTAAAGATGCTCATTTATCGTTTAAGCGATCGAATCGTATAATATGATATATGTATGATATGATGAACTTACTGCCGTTTTAAGGTGTGCACAAGTTGTTGAAAGTTCCTTTCTAGGAATCTCCGTGGAAAATCTCTTTTTTTTGTTTTATTTATTATAAATATATATATAGATATCCCACATTTTTTTTCGTATTTGTAAATATGTGCTCGTTGTATGCTCTTTGTGGAAAAATCTCGAGATATGGAAGGATATAAGAGAATATCCATTTTAACATCGTAGCAATAAGTATAATTGAAGTATTGTTTATATACTAGATTTATCGATATTTTTCACAGTTAATCTCGCATGCAATTATTCGTGGAGAATGCAAATAATATTATTGCTTTGGCACACCTTTGGCACAAACTTGCCTCTGCACCCCACTTTAATAATTACAACTGCATCTACGACAAAACGTGTGATTCACACGTTTTGATCCGTAAAAATCATATTTTCCTAAACAGCGACTAAACCGGACAAATAAGAAAAAAAGAGCAGATAACTGTACGAAACATAAATCTCAATAGATACAATAAATCAAGAAGGTAATACACAATGTTTCACTTTAAAAGCAGCATTTTTTGATGATGATGAGATCGGTGTAAATTTCTAGTTAAGAAGAAAAAATCGATTGCATACTAGAAAAGTCTGTTATAGACTTTTCATTGTCGAAAGAAATGAAATGAATAGAAACGAATCATACACGGCATACACAGCAGCCTACGAGATGCGCGAGGTGTAATAGCTTCTTTGCATCGCGTACAATAAGATTTCAATAATCACTAGCAATTCTCTAACATTTAAATAAGATGAAGATAGAGCACATTACATATTTTGAATAACGCTACCGTTGTATTAGAACCGAATGAATCTTTGCAATTGTGAGCGATTGGACATTCTATACAACACTATTTAAGGCACTATATTTCGTGCATACGCGTACTTTAATGTTTAATTTGTTGTATTTAATTTTTGCGAAACAAAAAATATTTGATATAGTAGCAGAATCGATTAACAATTCGATGTGAATATATTATAGTTTTATTCTTTTATTATACTCTATATCTTTATTGTTTCAATTGCATAGGTCGAAAAAAATAGAAAGCAATATATTATTTATACGTGAGATATTTATGAAATTATTAAATAATTTAAAAATGTTTTCTTCTCTTAACATTGGCGAAGTATGTCATATTTTTGTCAATATTACATAATATTGAATTCGCTAAAAGCACAGTGACACTCACATATATAAATTTCGACTATGAGATGAGATGACAAAGTACTTTGATGCACGCAGGTTGTATAAAAATTGGTTGTGCGTTGTTACATTGAAGCTTTGGATCCGTTTCTCCAACACATTCTTAAATATATATGCATATATATATATATATATGTACTTATATATGTAAAAGAATTGCGATAAGAGCAAGCGGATCGATATTCAGCTTCGTACTATGCACTCTGCGTTGTGAATGGTATATCGAACTAAATATACATTAAGAAAAATAATACAATAATAATAATAATAAGTACATAATAATAATGATATGTGAAAATACTTATATATAATATATACATACATTATATATTTATATAACCGAAGCATCATGCAACTTTAGGCGTAAGGAAAGACAATTTTTTATATACATTACGATTATGCTGAAATCTGATGATAATATTTATCTATATATCAAGGTAGACGATGATTCTATGCCGCGATACCACGTCTCGCTTTGCTAATTGACAAATCTCGCTCACGAAAAATTGTTTATATAGCGCATTCCTTTTTTTTTACTTCTGTCAGAGAGAAGAGTCGTATTACTTTTGCCTAAAAGAGTCATAAGACTTGAACTGCTTAATGTAAGAATAATATATGTAACGAATCAAATCAAAATTTATTATACTGTAACTTTTTTTAACACGTTAATATATATAGATTTAGAATGTGACACACAAAATGTATGATATAATTATGATTAATGAATACGAATCATCTTTTATATATAAAGCATTATAATTTTTTATAATTTAATAATTTTTATCAATTTAATTTGACACATGCAAAGTGTCGTCTCCTCTTAAAAGAGCATTAAAATGCGACTCTTCAGACTTTCGGGTAAATTTCGTAGAAATTTTACATGCGTAATTTTCCTTACTTTTCATCAAAGGTAATAACATAGATAAATATACCGAATGCCTATAGCAAAACTACTAAAAAAAGCTGTTTTGCTTTTTAAAGACGAAATGGTCTTTTGTGCAATATAGTATAATTCAACACACAAAAATTATTCTTATAATTATACTACTAAACTGATATAAGGATTTTACGAGATAACAAACTTAAAAGAACATTGTACGTCATGGAATTTCTGCCATTGTACTGTGTGGAGGAGAAACAGCATATCTACACGAAACACAAACCGCTCGTATAATGAAAATTATTTTTAGCAGCACGAGACAAAACGCGATTGCGCGGTAGTCTTATCATTATAAGTGAGGAGATATAATAATAGCATTTTAAAGGCGAATGAGAAGAATTGACATATACCAATCAACGCTTTATATATATATATTTATATATAGGAAATATATATATATATATATTTTCTATTCCTTTGTACGATTTAAGGGGTTGTAAAAGAAAATCGCGCTTATTAAATAAATGTAGGTGGTAAAACGCGAGAAAAAAAGTGCGTCAAGTAGAAATCGAACGATATAGAAGAAAATATTTGAACGATAAAATTTAGACTTTGACGCGATTATATATAATTACGAGTGTAAACGTGTACCTACAGTAATAATGGCAGATATTTTACATTCATATCATAAACAATAATAATCTACAGGCTGTTGTAGTAATTTGTAGATGCAAATATTTTGATAGTTTTTTAAGGTAAGACATTGAGAGAAATATTTTTAATGATGAAATTTACTAATCTCAAATTTAAATGTTTTATATATCTATTTATTTTTAGTTCATTATTTTAAGATTCTATACACGTCGTTATAATATTTATTTTACTAGTCATTAAATTCTTCAACAAATATATTTAATTATCATTTGAATATGATATAAATATATTCTTAGAAGAATTTTTATCTCTGAAATATATATTTACTTTTGGATTTGAAAGACCAGAAAATGTAGATGAAATTGAGACTAAATTCTAAAGATTTGGACATTTTTAGTATTAAGAGTAGTTCTTGCAAGATTTTAAAAACAGATTCTTGTTTTTCCTTCTTAAATAATTTTGTGGAAACTATGATCTTAAAATGAAAAAATATTGTTTCGAAATTTTTATTTTTCAAAAATCGATTTCTATTCTCACTGTTCAATATATTTTGTCGATGCCTTACCTTAAATTTCTCTCTTGTTTCTCGACTATTGTAAGTTGATCGAATCATAAGCAATTTTCATCTTCATCTGGGAAGAATTCTTCTCGTCTTTCCTTTCCGATTGTTCGCCTGCGTATATATAACTAATGTTACATCGCTTTTATATATCAGTATCACCGCGATAGATGTGCGTGCACAAAACTTACAATCGTTATCACTATCGTTAGATATAACTTACATAATTATTCCCTCGATATACCTCGATAATTAGCGCACTCCTTGACGAAACGCATATATATATATATACACACATAATATATATATATATATATATATATATATATATATATATATATTAAGCACAATGCCATAGAATAGTGTGTTTATGGTTGCTAGTAATGCCACCATGTATCGTCCCCAAACATACATATTTGCCTGCCTAATTACATCCCGATGTGCGATGAACATGTGTGTGGTTTCTACGAGAAAGAAAAAGAAACGCTAAGGCTTCTTCCATAATATACAGAATGTACCCGATAGTTTCATAGTATAGGTATTAATGTCTCTGATATTATGAATGTTTTTCGTTTCGTGTAACTCGCAAACTTATTTGCCTTTTCTTTGTGAAGATTACATTTGTTACATTTGATATCGCTGGCGCGATAATTAATTAAAGTCTCGTTAAATATCGAGTGTAGCGGCGAAGAAAAAAAAAGAAAGATGTATTACGGCATATAACATCGCAAAACTCTTGTAATTTGATTTGATATTCAGTGATTTGTGATGTAATTAGTATATGTAATACTATCATACCCAGGGTCAGGATTTCAATATTAAACACACAGATGTAGAAAACGAAAAAATTACATTCATATAATTCTAACAGTCATAATTATTATTATACACAATCTTAATAATTTATTTAATTTGCAAAAAATATAGAATTGTAATTTTGTGACTATTTCAAGTTTTAAAGATATAGTTTCGAACATTTAATAATTTTATCTTTCTATGTATGTTTTTCTGAAGAAATTTTTTAAATTAATATTTTTTGTGAGATTTTAGATTTTTTTTCTGTGGTACATAGGAAATCCTGACCATATATATAATCACAATATAAATTCCTTAAAATAGCATTTAGATAGTATTTTATGTTAAAACAGCGCTGTGTGCGAGACGGAGAGTAGGGGCCATAAATGCGACCAAAAAGAATAGTTTAGCTTTAATAGTGTATTTTTTTGTTGTTATCAATACTGTTATTTTTTAGATTTTTTTAGAACTTCTTTGTTGGCATAAATATGCGTTATTGCGTTATATATACTCGATATAGGCACCATATTATTATTATTTTTTCTTTTTCTGTGTTATATTATTTAACTATCAATTAACTTGTCATGTAACAAGTTAATGGTGATATGTGTTTAACGATAAGTTGTTATTTATTGGCGCTGGCGTATTTGCTGTGCAATGACAAGAATTAGAAAATCATTGGATACATATAATGTAAACGCCTTTTATAAAATACGATATATATATTTATTTATTTAAAGAACAAAAAAAATTATTTTGTGTATAAACACTACTACTCCTTTTAACTTAAACAGTAAAAGTGATTTCTAAAAATTGTTCAGAATTATTTTGTCGCTGATTTTCTCACGTATATGTTTAATTAGAAAGCGATGGCAATGAATACATTCCACCAAGTACAAAGACATCTTCTGTGAAATTTTGATTAAGCGAAAGAACATATTCGGATTAGACACTTTGCTCTTGCAATATCATTTTATAGAGAAAGTAAAGGTTGTGGTTAAGTGCAAATCACTGTCTAGACTAGTGTACATAATATAATCTCTCGAACAATCGACGAGAGCATTATTATATTTAGGCAACTATCAGTGAAAAAAAAATATAATAAAAAATTAATATAAGCGCCGCTCTGCACTGTAGAGATCGTACGTTTCCGATTATTCTGCATAATGTTCGAATGTCATCGAAAATCAGTCGTTTTTTTTGTAGCAGCGAAATTTATAAATGTTAAATTTCTGTGCCACTCACTTCCATTCTTCATCATCTTCTCAATCCGCACCCCCAGTGCTTTACCCTTCTCTCATTTCCCCCCCGCCCACTAATTTCGCACTCACTAGCCCCTTCTATCATCTTCTATTTAAGCCCAATTCCTCTTTGCTTTCCATTCCTCATTTCCATAAACTATCCTCTAGTTTTGGCCGGTCACTTCCTCTGGAACCCCGACTCGCTCTGTATTCCACCCCCTCACACTCACCTTTTGCGCCACTCGTCACTCATTGTCTCTTTTATTTCTCACGCTATCGATTATCCAACGTCCTCATTTCCACATCTTTTTTGCCATGACCTAATCGTCAAATCTCCTATTTGCAACTACCCTGCCTTCCTAGCCACCGCCGCCCCAGCCGACTTATCACCCTTTCCGTTTGCCTGATAATCACAACCTACTTGTCCTTAATCCCTTTTGTTCCCTCGCATCGGTTTTCCCCCTTCCCCTTTTCTCACATCCTCCTTTCCGCATTTTCATGTTCCCTTCTCCTACCCCCTTCTCCACCTTCACCATCCCCATCCCCCTCACCTGCACTTTGCCTGCCACTCCGACCTCACTTCCTCTATACCTTCCCACTTCCCCCCCCCCCGTTCCCGGCTGCTCCTGCTTCTAACCCCGCTCCTTTTTGCCACAAATTCTTCTCCTCCATTTTCCCATTCCTCACCCACACCTAACCTTTACGCCCTACACTAACTTCCCCCCCCCTCCTCCACAGTTCCTATATTCCATATTCTTACGTTTCATTCCCTCCATTCTCCTCATGCCCCATCTTCTCTCTAAGTTCTTCTTTATTCTACTCTGTAACTGCCAAACTGCGATTGTCGATTATATCGTTTTTTGCGCTAACATCTTACACGAATTCGCCATTTCCGTCGATGTGCATCCGTACAATGATATTTTTTAGCGATAACTGTACCTATAGTTTTAATACACTATCACAGGATGGTTGTCACAGTGGTTGTCACGCTACAATAGTCTTATATTAAAAATATCGATTGAAGGAACTTCCAAATTTATTTACAAAAATTCATTACAGATATTGATACAATAAATGTAATCGACATTGATAATACGAGTGGTCTTATTATTCTCTGCGTTTAATTAAATAAAATCGACTACAAATAAGTTCATACATTTTTAATAAAAACTTGCATCTAAAAGCTTGCTCTAATGCGTATTAAATTCTATTTTATCTTATTATTTTTTACATTTCTATTGATTTTATAAAAAAAAATACCAAAATCTTTTTGAGTCCAGTCATATCATTTCACTTTTATAGATAATCACATTTATTTTTTAATATTTAAAAGTCCATTTCCCACGAGTTGAAATTACGCTACCAGAAGCACGGTTTTCTCGATTATAGCACAAAGTTTTTGCCATTTCACAAGGTAAAGTGTACTCTGCGGCCAGGAATGGCATTCGCCACAGCTATGGTCTCCGTGACTGATCGTGCCTTGATCCATATCCTGCGTTTCCATACTGCAGAAATTCATACACCTGTTTCGACCAAGCATCCTAACAATGGGCACTAGGATTGAGCAAATTTCCTAGCACAAGATTCAGCGAGCATTGAAACATATTGCCGTCCGGAGCTAAGCACACCGGCTCGTTCTCCTTGCCCTGAGAATCCAAACATACCAATTCAGGCTACATTCCTGCTGGCAACCAGCATCTGGCGTACCCAACACGTCCCGACCTGCAGATCCGGCGGTTCTTCTTCGTCGCGCCCTCGAACGGCCAAATAAGAGAAGAGTGCCTTTCGCTGGCACCCACATCCCTTGTAAATGTGCCACTCTTTTGTGTTACTATACCAACCCACATTTTCTCCTCGACTAGGAACATAACTGTGAATGAAGAGTAGACATTAATGAAAGCTAATTATTTTGTATACTCATGCGATTAGGTCTCTTGTCCAGACAGCTAAAAATTAAAACGAAAATCTGATATAAAATTATCTTAATGTCTTTTAAATATCAGATAAGAGTTTTGTGTTTTGATTTTGGACTATACCGTATATTAAGAAGTCTTTCTTTTATATCATATCATAAGTGTCTTCAAGATGTCTTGTGTTCTGATTTTGATATATTATATCGTTGATCTAGAATAATAATAAAATAATGATTAAATAAATTAATAAATATAATTGAAAAATATAAGATAAATTATAAGATAATTAACAATACAAAAACGTAGAATGGACAAGGTTTTATACCTTTCTGAGATGTTCCACTTAGAAGACGGGCCGGTTCGGTTTCTTCAGGATACCCGCTTTGCAGACGAAAACGGTATGCCTAGCGGCGCAATTCCGGGTCCCAGATCACGGCTCCTCTCTCATTCTGCCTTCCTTTTTGATGACATATCTTCAAAACTATCACCCGGCATCACCATATACCCGCGATAATTCCATTCGAGCAATTGGGAAAAGGCTTTTAATTCCTCTCCCTCTTTATATTATTATTATTATTATATTATTCAAATGATAAAATGCATGGATTTCTTTCAAAATTCACTGACACACCCACGTGCGTCAAAATCTCTTTTCACATCAGATGATCGGAAGAGCTGACATTTCTGCACTTTCTGTACACTTTCTGCATTTCTTGTAATTTTCCCTCTTCCTCTTTTCTCGTTAAATATCGAAATATGTATAAAAAATTATATATAAGTAATGATCTCCATCAGAGGCAAAATGAGTAAACAGAAAAGTTGGACGTCACGGAACAAGTAGATCCTGTCAAAAAACATTGCTTGCAAGTAACCAAGCAATATAAAATCATTGTTACAAGGTATTTAAATGTTTCATAATTGTTAAAATATTATGTGAAAGTAAGTTAAATAATTTTTAAGTTGTTTCTTTGTTCTGAGAAAATTAAGGAAAAAAGAGCATAGAAAAATGCAATGAAAAAATGAAACTTGTATAGCTGTTGATATTTACCATTTTTATGTTTCTTTGTTTTGTAGAAAATAGAAAAAAAGCATAGAAAATCAATGAAAAAAAGAAACTGTAAGCTGGATTTTACCATTTTTTTAGGAACACCTTTTATCACTAAAATGTTTGGATACAATCAGGAAAACCGTAAAGCGTGCGAAGTATACTTTGTTAATTATAAAAAATTGTAAGAATTGGGGTTAAGAGTTCTCTTCCAATGTAACAATATATATGTATGTCTCTTTCTCTCCATCAAAGGTTGAAAATATTTTTTTCGATCCAGGCTAAAGTGCAGTCTGAACGCAATTTACAAGGTATCAGAACATCTGGCCAACCCTTTGAAGAGAGTGCAAAGATAAAGCGCCTGATTTTTCTAAACTCTAGATAGTGATAAACCCTGAATAAACCATTTTACTTTGCTTAAAAATATCTTTTATTTCGTGAAATCTTAGGTATTTTCAATACAGTCTTGCAAATTTCACGGTAATTATCTAAATATCGTTTTCAACAAAATGTAAGCCAATGGAGCTTTAGTAAAGCATATTAAAGACATAAAAACAATTGATTGGTCAACAAGTCTTAATTTTTTGTGATATATGTCTAACATAGTTAATTTTACATGTTTTTAAACATTAGGTCAAGGTATGGACATGTAATCAAACATGTTGCGTTTTAACGGTATATAAAATAAAATAATTGCTTGTCAGTATATTTGATTAATTGAATTTTGCAAAAGTAATTTCGTATAAACTAGTACGATAATAATGAATTAATTACAAATCAGACATATTTAACATAATGACACTGAAATATTAAAACAATAATACACTCGAACCATTATCATACTTTGAACTTGTACTAAATGACTTGTTATTACTACACCACATGCATTGTTCTATTTATTGAAACGTATATGAATTGCTGATGATACTTATACCAAGGTTAGAAAAGAAATAGGACAAATTAGAGAAAAGAAAGGAAAAAAATTTAGATTATTACATTGTTAGTAAGATGACGCGAGGGACGATAAGTGTCAAAAAACGAAGAGGTGCGTATTTTTACCGGTTGCTGCACGATGAGTCAGCGCATTCAAGAAAAAGTATTTGTACACAACATACATGTTACATATGTAAGCCCGGATGCTTTAAGATGCAGATATGGAGAATGTTTGGATTAAACCATTCCTTTCAAACATTTAAAAAAATGATGCGCGGATAACTAAATGTATATAACAGTAAGATAATATATAAGGGATTCTGTAGAACGGAGAATTGTTTATGCGTAAAAGTCAACAACGATTCTGTAGATGAGTAACGATTTGATATGTGAAATGAATAACACTTGGCAATCTCTGCGAATAGCACATTTAAATAATCGTATTCGTGTGAAGGACGTGATTCTAGAATTTCTTGTTCTCCCAATAAGTGTCTTTGTCATGAAATTAATCTTCTCACGATTAAATCTAATAACAATTGTATGTTATGTGTGTGTCAGATATCTTCTACCGGTTGCTTCTTTGTGCCGATTTTAACGACTTTTTTTTACCTCGTAATTCGTTCGTTTTCAACATAGAATCGTCGGCAAGTGAGTCATTCGGAATGATCTTTTATGGAAAACGTTTGAATACGAAGGGACGGCACCTGAGCCACCTGTAATTACAAAATCAATGTCAAATAAATTACTTTGTATGTTGTGTATATATAATGTATATACAACACATAAGATATTGCTTATATAATTAGGAAAATATATACGAGTATCTTATAAAATTAAAATTAAATAAAATTATTGTATGTGTATATATAAGTATACACATAAAGCGATATTGATTATATAATTAGGAAATATTATATAGAGTTCTTATAAAATGAAAATTACAGAGAGCATAGTAAATTTATTATACTTACCCACAAAGCACCAAATGAACGTGTGCTACAGAGCCACTATAGATACAAATACATAAATCCTAGGGTATTCTGCTAGGAACATAACGAAAAAAATAGCGGTACTGCGACTGGCAAACAATATCATGTAAGATTTACACATCTAGTATTACTCATCTGTGATACAATTAATCGACACTGAACAGCAACAATATTAATTAACATATTGATGAATTCAGGTTTTTTTTTTACCCAACTGATTTAAATAAGAATCTTAAGCATATATTTGGAAAAGATTGTGCTTTTGGCCCCGATACGTACTGCGTACACGATTCTTTAGTTAGCAAGCAGATGTGGTATATAATGCAGATAATAACCTCCCTGTCTATGACAGTTGTTCATTTACTTGTTGTCCCGATTGTCCGTTAGTTTTTTATCCCATTCATGTACCTCTTGGACGTCCCCCCACTGGAACTTGTGAATCACACAAGTTTTCCCTGCACACACATTTTATTGAACGTGCACCAATCTGTCGACTTTCCGATGGGCTCTGGCGTGGAAACGTTCCGCATTTTGCCGGTCTTATCTCTATATGTCTAAAAGATTTGTGTCACACAATTAGTATGAGAAATATATACGCAAGAGTAAGGTAGGTTGCATCACTTTTATATAAATATAATAACAAGATAACTATAATTTCGAATCTATAAAAAACAATTTATCGATGACTGTGTTGTTGTAGATTTAATATATATATGTTCTGTCTAGATACATTACTGTGAGCTCAAGTTACTACATAAAATATTAAAAAAAAAAAAACATTGAAAGAACTTATCTGGGTGAAGAATATGAAAGAATGTGGGTTATAAAAATATAAAGTATTTATACTACATAAAAAAGGAATAAAAAGAATTAAAGAACTTATAATTATAATAAATTTAGATACAGATTTTATTCAATATAATATTTGATACACAATTGCCTAAAAAATTATGTATTTATCTTTATCGGATAAAATAGTTTGTGATTATAGATTGATTAATTTTCAACATAATAAATAAAAAGAATCTTCACTCTGGATATGTTCCAACGAACCAACTGCCAATAGACACAAAGTGACACGAACATTAAAAACAGCATTTAGAACATCATCTGCTGACAACACCAGCCTGGTAATTCGAATTTACGCGCTTCGTGTCCACCTATGTGTAAGAGTAAAATACGATGACGTTGCCTTTAAAATTGACAAAAAATTATGTAATAATTGTTGTAATTATATGAAATTTTTTTTTTATAATTTCTGTAGGTATTATTATAATTTTATAAAATCAAGTTGGTAAAGACAACACATGATGATATGGCCTTAAATAAAACTTATAGCCCTGGAAGCATCATATCCCCAAGGGAGAAATAGAACACCTTGATATATTTCTCCAGTTGACTCAGGATAGAAATTATACATACATTCCATAATATAAAGTACATTCGTAATGGCGGACACTGTGATCCGTTCTGCCGCAAACTGAGTACATAACACAGTGATCAACATAGCGGTCCAACTGTCTAAACCATGATCGAATAATGCTTACTAAAGGACCAGACGTTTGTGTACGCTTTGCCTGCTTTCCATCTATACCATCTGCAAGTAATAATTATAAATGAGCATTTTAAAGGATAAAGGAGGGAAGGCACAAGAAGAAAAGCAAGCGGGGCGCAAGGTGGCACAGGGAGGCGAGGGGAGAGGCAAGGGAGGGGGGGAAGAGATAAGAGGGAAAAAAAGTGATGGACAAGAAGGGCGGCGCCATGGGGGGGAAAGCGAAGAGAGGGAGGAGAGATGAGAATTCATACAATATTGTTAAAATTAAATTTATATTTAATTGCAGAATACACATACCCAAGCGTATATGCATTAAAAATGTTAAAACAGCTACAGCATAGACCCATCGTGAATTGGGGGTTATTCCGGCCCGTTGCATCACTGGTGCGTTTAGAAATGTAGCATAATACGCAAATAACATAAAATTCAACACAGTAAAAGAAATCCCAGAAAAGGTTGTACATTTGGGGCAACCCACTTTGGACAATACTATAAAATAAGCATTACCACAATTAGTATTTGTAAAATTATAAAAATACTGTTCTATATTATATATAAACTTTACCAAATATATATTTCATGTCCTATAGATGAAAGTAATATCTATTATTGTATTAACAATTCTTCTGCTCTAAAAATGTAGAAAGAAATCATACCTGTACTAACTTGTTCCAAAGGTGGATGGCATAACATATACGCCTTTAGAGGGATTGTATCCAAGGAAGCTATACTGAAATTAAAATTTTGCGTAAAGTATTAGAGAGTAATGAGCATTCGTATTATAAAACCGAAAGGAAGCGAAGAAGGCAAAGGAAGGTGGAGGAGATGAGGCAAAGTCAAGCGAAATAAAAGTACGGCGAGAAAGGACCGTGGCGGGAGGCGAGAATAAGAAATAAAAACAATAAGTATTACACAAGAGCAAGAAATAAAAAAGAAAAAAAAAAAAGAAGAAAAAAAAAAAGAAAGAGAACAAAAAGAGAAGAAAAAAAAGAGAAAAAAGGAACAGAAAAGAAAAGGAAAGTACAAAAAATGAGATATTTGGGGGAAAACATAAGAGAGAAAAAAGAGAGGGAAAGAAAGCAAGGAAGAAAGAAAAAAGAAAGTTGAAGGAGGAAGAGGAAAAGAAAAGAAGAAAAAAAGAAAAAAAAAATTAGAAGTAAAAGACAGAAAAAAAGGAAGAAGAAAAAAAAGATAGAAAGGAAAAAAAGAGAAAAAAGAAAAGAAAAAGGTAAAAAAGTTAAAAAAGAGAAAAGGAAAAACAATAAACGAGAAAGAGAAGAGAAAGAAAAAAAGGGGAAAAGAAACGAGAAGGGGCATGAAAAAAAAAAGCAACAAAAAATAAGAGAAGAAGAGAAAAAGAAAGGTAAAAAGGAAAACAAAGATAAAAGAAAAAAGAGAGAAAAAGGAATAGAAAGGAAAGTAAGAAAGCAGTTATACAATGGGTAAGTGAAAGCAAAAAAAAAGGGGGATGAGGATAAAAAAAGCTACGGCGAAAAAAAAAGAAAAAAAAAAAAAAAAAAAGACAAAGAGAAAGAGAAGAAGGAGGAGACATGTTGGGGAGCAAAAGCGCAGAAACAACAAAAACAACAACTAAACTGGACTCTCAAAAAACGAGAAGCTTAAAGAATACAATGCGGGCCTCCACCCCTCTTTACACCAAAGAAAGAATAAGTAAAACCAACTAGAAAGAAAAAGGGGCTATACAAGCCTACTACCAAAAAACAAAGCCACACCTCTAGGGGTCCAATTTTCCACATACCCAGACAAATAAAAAAGCGCAACCCCATAACAACAGATTCGACGTTATACAACAGAACCAAAAATAAAATGGGCACATAGAAAGCCACAGTAAAGACACCCCACACAACCCGAAAACCAACCCCACCCCCCCCCCCCACCCCAAAGCAACCCCACCCCCCTCCTACCCCCCCCCCCCCTGCACCCAAGCCCACCCCCCCCCCCCCCCCCACGCAAGAACACCCACAAAAAGTCTTCCCCCTCCCCTCCCTACTTACCCTAAAAGAAGGAGAGCGACTTGAAAGTTCAAGTGGACAAAAGAAGAAAAAGAGGAAAAAGGTCTAGAAGAAAAAGATAGGGGATCTGGAAGTGAGGAAAAAAAGAGAATAAATAGGAAGTGAAAGAAAACAGAAAAAAAAGAGGGAATAGTTTAAGTCACCTCCGTTTTTGGCCTGGCAAGGTCGGCGCGAGGGTTGCTGGTGGGGGGTTTAAATAAAAACAAAGCAAAAGAAAGTAGAAAAAAAAAAAAAGGGGTTCGAGAGATTCTTTTTTAAAGTCGCCCTGATAAAGGCCAAAAATTACTACAAGTATTATTAAAATACATAAACCAATGCAAAAAAACGAGATAACCTAACATTAAACCATCAAAGATAAATAATAAACTTCCTACCACTTGAACAGTCAAAGAAAGAAAATTCAGCAATAAGTACAGCGTCTTATAAAAAAAAATAAACAGGAAACATAATGAAAGCAAAAAAGAACAATAAAATAAAATGGCAAACAAAGAAATAGAAAAAAATAACAAAAACAAAGAAAAAAAAAAAAAAGATATAAAAGTTTGAAGGTGAATAACCTAGAAGAAATAGAAATGTAGAAAGATTAAAAAGAAAAAGAAGAAAAGACAAAAGGAAGCCAAAAATGAAAGAAAAAAAAAAAAAAAAGGAAGAGAAAATTAACACAGTAGGAAAATAAAAAAGTAAAAAAAAAAAGATAAAAATAAAATAGAGAAAAGCTCTTAAGGCATAAACTGTGGTCCTGTTATATTAAAGAAGAAATCACAACATTAAAGTTACCTTTGGGTTATCTCGGGTGGGAGTTGGGGGGGGGTTGACGTCAGCGGAGCGGGTGGGAAAAGAAAAGTGGAAAAAAAAAGAGCAAAAACGGGGAAATAAGAACAGAAAGACGGAAAGAAAAAAAAGAAGAAGAAAGATAGAAAAAAGAAAAAAGGAAGCTAAATAGAATAAGAGCAATGATTGTAAAAGAAGAAGAAAGGAGGAAGAAGAGAAATAAAAATAAAAAGAAAAAGTAAAAAAAGAAAGAAGGAAAAAAAAGAAAATGAAAAGAAAAAAGAAAAAAAACATAAAAAAAAACAAAATAAGGGGAAAAAAAAAAAGTAAAAAAGAAAAAAATAAAAGAAAAAAGAGAAGAAAATAAAGTGAACAAGTAAAGAAAAGAAGAAAGAAAGAAGAAAAAAAGAAAAGAAAGAAAAGAAGAGAAAGAGGAGAGAAAAAAAAAAAAAGAAGAATAAAAAATTAAAAAAGTATTATTTTTTAACACTGAAAGTATATCTTAAATAAAACGTCACTTTATAGCTCTCGACCACCCCCCCGTGAGGTGTTCACCCTGGTGAGGTATTCCACCTGAAACTTGATTTACGATACATTCTGGAAATGTATCAAACTATCAAAAATCGAACCCCCCCCCAACCTAAAAGTAACCAATCCGTCGACGTCTGCAATCGTTAAACCGCAGCACATTTACGCCCTAAAAGTATTCGTCTGAACAACCGGAAAACGCTCGATCACGCGTTATCCGAAAACTTCAGAGGTTGCAAGTATTCTGTTGATCTCTCTATTTGTATCCTCCGCAAAATCGTCTATTACTACGTGGATTCATCGTGCCAAGGGTGATGGAAGAGAAATGTTCTACCTGTTTTTTCTCTAAACACTGACGGAGAGAAGAGAGATTCCGATTCGATTTTTCGCGGAGAAAAGAATTGAACAATGCCGCTTCGTCAGACGCGAATCACTATTCGCGCGGGGCGAACGGATGGATGAGTTAATATTATAATAAATAGTCGCTATTGCGTAATGAATACGCTATATCGGACGATCACCCGGCTCGTCGACCAAGGCACAGGGCCACAGACCGCATTCCACCACACTGCATGCGCGACGCGGGACGCGGTTTCGAGTTATATAGAGTATAGAGAGAGAGAATAGAGAAGGACGCCCGGCGTGATTCCCCACCATCGAATCGCCCACGCGTTCGCGTTCTGTTTCGGTGTTTCAACGATCGAGACGTGCATCCGTAATTTTGCCTGAATCGTGTTGGACAGGACGGCCCCAGCACAATTGAATTATCGTTATGCCTAGGATTGTACATAGTTTTATTGCACAACGTGTGTAAGCCAAGCTAGAAAAAGGTTTTTGTAATAGAGATGGCGAGATAAAAAATGGTATGTTACAAGTGTCCTTTTTTTTTATCGTGATGAATGAGGTAATTACGATTACATTTTAGAATATTAATACAATTTTCTTAGGAATATTAATAATGAAATATTAGAGTACTGCTATTTTCAGCACAAGGGTGTAAATATCCATGAATAATTGGATAAAATTCTAAAACAAGGGATAGATGACGCAATATTTTTGTATGTTAATCATCCATCCTATACACACGTTAGTTTCGCCACAATAATAAAATGACAAATATTTTTAGACTTATCGATGTGAAATACTGCTCATCGCGCATTTTTTCTTAATTTACATAATAGATATATGGATATGTAAAATATATTTTGGATTACACTCATCGGTAGATGACATATTGCACTTGATACGGATTTTTCGAAAAATATCTTCAGAGAGGGAGAGAGAGAGATAGGAGTAAAGAGATAAGGATGTAATGCTGAACCATATCACGGAATCGAACCACTTACCGTTGCTTTTTAACGCGGCGTCCACGACGTAGTTTATGCCACGTTGTCAGGGGACGCTTCACGCAGGCTGCATGAATCCCGGTGGCCGCTCTCTTCCTCTCTGGCCATTTGCTTGCAACTAATTCTTATCTATGTATATTACATTTCTATGGTGAGCAGATTTGATGAGTGAACAATTCTTGATGTGATCGTATTGTGTAGTGAGAAGTGGATCCCCGTTTATTAACATTAAACCACCCGGTTGCCAAACCAACTCCAGGAAGAGGAACTTTGTGTTCGTTTAGTACATAAAATGCTATATGCATAGACTGACAGAGGATCTTTCGTATTCTAAACACGTCGCACGTCATCGACTAATTCAACCGTTTAGAAACAGATGATATATGTAATGGAACTAAATAAAAGATAGGGTGACCCGTCGTAAAACGTAAACCAGGTGTGCAGGCTGGATAAAGCTGTCACTTCCTGAAGTCATCAGCAGGTGTTTGTCGTTTTAATGCAGTATTTAGATAGTATTTACAGATTTATTTTTTGCAATTCTAATAATTTTATTCCCAATTATAATCAGCTGTCCATCAACTATGTCTGAAAACTTCATTAGGTTTGCTACGGAGCTAGACAGAAGCAACAGAGCAGACCACGCTGGAATTTTACCAGGGGACGATGGCTGGACTGTAAGCAACCCCAAAATTTGTTTCCACCGATGGATGACGATGTGATAGAGGTAAACATATTGAATTTGTAGATAAGTAAACCAATGGTCATATTAATTAACACAAGAAATGAATCACCTTACATTGGGTCAGGCTGTGCTTGAGTCCATCAGGGAAGCTGTGGATACTACGATTGTCAGTTACTCACTATGAGTACTGACAACGAGACTGAGAAGATTAGGAGTTCGCATTGGAGCAGAAGAGCGCAGAAGAAGAAGAATTGCCAAGCACTGCAAATCCACTAGGGAAAGATTCTAGCAACAAAATCAGCTTTAAGATCTTACATAAGTGGCAGCCACCATTGTGGGGACCATTTGCCAGATACTTTCTAAGAATGCACCAGCAAATGATATCGGATGATGGCATTGATTCAGTGTACTCGCAAGAGACCTCCCATGTTGGAAGATGAGAGAGACCATTGTTTTTTACAGAGAACGAGGAGTTTATGGCGGAGAACTCGTGGAATGAAAAGATTTTCTAGCCACGTTGGAATTGGTAAAGAATTTAAAGATTACTAAGTGATAATATTTGAGGAGAAATGTTAGCATCTATCCACTACTGTCAATACGACTAAAAAAAAAAAAGCAAACAAGAAATATACTTTTTCTGCTGGGTGTAATTCGAAACTCGAAATGCAGTGCTCAGACTGGTATGATGCACGAAGGATTTTATTTAAAGGAAAGATCTGAAGAAAGGAACATGGGCGCAAATGTAAGTAAGTCACTAGTTAAAAAAAGAAATAAAATATAAGATCGTAATGTGACCTTATTCTGTTCTTCTCTCTAATAATGAATATTCTTATTCTACAGTTTTTTGTATGGGGGAAGGATGGAGCGAACCGTAAATTCGCCACAAACTCACGAACGTATTTCACACGCGTAAGAAACGCCCGGGGGCAGCAATTGTTGCCACGACAGTTCCATGTGACGACTCTTGGACCAGAAGAGTCATCGAAACCTCATCGTAAGGGGGGAAAAAGGGAATAACATCTGTAACTATCGATTCTACAGGGAATATCTATACTCTGGTCTACTTTATTGTACAGGACAGAGCAAACTTATGGCGTTCACAGCTAAGTGAATTTTTTTACAATGTCACAAAAAACGCATATCAATGTGCGTAATGTGCGCGGACGAAATTGAAAATTATGTAGCGTCGCTACATAATTTAATTAGTGATGTATGTTTCTGGGTCACGTGATGGAGATAATGAGCTGAACAGAGAAATGAAATTGATAGGATGAGGATCAAAGGCGTATTATTAAAACGATAAAGATAAAAAATATATAGAGCAAAGAAAAATTTAATAGCAAGAAGAACGTTTGAGAGACAAACAATACAAAATTATAAAAAAAAATCATATTCGGTATGCAGGATATACATAGTATAGTTATATATATATATATATATAGATTATATATATATTAAGATAGATTATATAATATATATAATATGTGTGTAGTATGTATGTATGTCGTAGGGATATTAACAGTTAATTAATATTATGTATTTCATTCAGGATATAGATCTGTTTTAATTTGATTAAATTAATATGTGATATTTTATTGCGATATTTGTTAACGTAAATTTTATTTAATAGATTGTTATATTTTGTCTGTGATACATGTTGCTGCGATGATCTGTATGTATTGTGTATTAATGGTGGTGTCGTGTAATTGTTTAAGAAATTTGTATTATGAGAAAACTTTTGCCGAGAATTTATCCAGTAATAATTTTCTCAAAAAAAAAGATTATGATGACATTGGAAAGTACTTAGTTTAATAAGATGAAGCGAATCGTTTCAAATGATAATTAATATAAGAGAGGATTCCGTTCTTATTGATGCAAAGTAACGCAATGCGATTAGCTTTTTAGCACGTGCCAAGCTATTGAAATAGTTTGATCATATGTGTTTGTATAATGTCTATGTCTGTCATACGCAAAGTGCGTTAAGGTATTATAGGACAGAATGTTTGTTAAAAATTAGAAAAAAGGTCGAACTCCAGATTGGAAACGATTCCTTTGAAAATTCAATGATCAAGAAAGGGAAATTAATCAGTTACATTGGGTGGTGAATGTGTGAATTGAGTAATTAATGAAAGTAGTGGATTGAAGGCTACATTGTGTCTGAGAAAATTTACATTATTTGATTTTATTAAATAGTAGTTATCTTAACACGTTAATGATAATTTTTCTGCAGGAAATGACACACGCATGCAAAAAACCGAATACATACTATTGCGACGAGCAATTACTCATGATATTTTGAGGAAATTTAAAGCTTAAAAAATCACATAATATGCTTCAGTCATTACGCTTTCGATTCTACTTACTATTGCGAGTAGCAAATGCATCTTTTTTTTAGGCATAATAAATCCTAGTCGCCAGTTAGCCATTATTTATGAACGAGAATATGATATTGTGAATGTAGAAAAATATTTATAAAAAGGTTGTAAAGAAAGAATCTAAGTCTTACAAAATAACATGAGCTCTATGAATTATATTGTATATATATTAGTCATTCCATATGAAACTTAAAATGGCTCGAGCCAAAATTTGTTTTCGAAATGTACAATAGAGAGTCAAATTTTAGCTTTTTTTTAATGTAGAATTAAAATGCTACTTGGCCCCTGACACAAAGGCCATTTTTTGAGTTTAATTCCGAAAAAGTTTTCAGGAAAATTTAATATAGGTGTAGGACTGGTTAGCTATACGTTACAATTTTCCTGGTATCTCTGTAAGTTCCAATGTCGGGGGCATTATTAATCTGGAATTCCAAAATTACAAAATAGCAGATCCAATATGACCGCTGCATTGGGCAATATTTTTATTTGAAAGAATAAAAACACAAAACATTACCTGCAGCGGTCTTTAGGGGTTGGCTATTATGGAATTTTAACTTCTAATTTAGTATTACCGACCTACTGGAAACTTACAAAGATACTAAAAAAATTTGAAATTGTGTAAACAATTTACGTATATTACGTTGAATGTGTTCATATAGGTTTCAACAAATGTAGCTTGAACCATTTGTACGTTTTCGTATAGATGACTTATATACAATAAAATAGAAAGAGACGCTAGACTTGAATATATTTATTCAAATTCTGTGCAAACTCCACAATTAGGATAAATTAGAAATAGTTCTAAGTGCCATATTTCCTAGTTCTAATTGTATCGATTATTTCTCCCGTATCAATTAAGAATCGCGACCCCAGATGCCAATATTGAAGTATCAAAATTACAAATCCGTATTCTCGGCTGGTTACGTATAGGGTGGTGGTTTGAAAGAAACACTCTAGCACCAGAAAGACTATAGTACAATAGCCTGGAATTCTGCATTCCTTCGGCGAGACGAGACGTGGAGGAGTGAGCGCTGGGTTTGCTGAAGCGCTTCTCGTCTCCGTGGTGTCTTTACATCGGCGGCAAATTTTGCTGGGCGATGTGCTCATCCACCGTACTTGAACCCAAGCAGACCGTTCGTTCCAGCGGATGCGTTTGACGAGTAGTTCGTTGATGTTGTAGGCGGGATTACCATGGCAAAGCCATCGTCGGTGAAGGCCCGCCGCGCCAGTTTGCCGTTCTTCTTTAAACATCTTTTCTTTATTCGAACGGGATTAGCTACGAAACTCCAGGTCAACGGCGGCACACAGAAGCGTTAGAGAAATGCCACAGCCCCCAGTAGATGTCTCAGATGATAAGACTTGGGTCGCGAAAACTGCCGCCGTGACAGTCCACAGTAGCTTGAAGTACTGAAATGCTTCGGGAAAGTGCGGACAGATCGGGCGATGTCGTTCCCTTCCAGTAGTCTAGCCGCAGCCTGCGTTTCGACGCTGTATTCAGTCCACGACAGAGCGCTTCCGAAGGGCCACAGTCTTCGATCAATATCCGGCAGGAACAAAGAAGAAGGAAAGTAAACCGCATGGAGCTAGCAGCATGAAGGACCACAGAACGGATCAATTCGCCACGTAACCGAGTGCGTTGCCGATATGCGTGAATAAAATGGCGAAAACTCGGTCCAAGTAGCTTAACCCGTCACGAGGTCATCCCTAAGTTTTTGTTTTTTTTCCCAAAATTTTCTAAAGAATCCAAGCGGGTTCGAGGGTTGCCCCGGCAGATGATCTTCACTGTGCCTAGCCATTTATGCGGGCCACCCGTGTGCTCTGGGATAGGTCTCAATCAGCAAAAAGCGGACCGTTGTCAGTTTTATAGAACATATCATCCAGATAAGCTCGGAAACTTTTCCCCCCATCAGGACCTGTTTCAGCTAAGGTAAGGCGGAATACGCACCACTCTGCCATGTCTTGGCCCCAATGTTGAAGGGTTCGTAGAAGCGTCAAAGGTTAAAAAGGGGCGGGGGCAAAATGTAATGTAAATGGTTCGATTTCATGGCAAGCGGGCTTCAATACGCTTTTTCACCGGGTTCCCCAAAAAGGGCTCCGCGATGGTGTTTTTCCCAGTTCGACAAAACTGTTCGCCACGGCGCTGTTGAAGGGCGGCGAACAGAGAGGGGACGTGGCAGACCCCGGTGTACCGTGACGATGAGGAAAAGGGAGGCGGGGGAGCATATTTTTTTGATGATTTTTCCCCCCCGCAACGAGTAATCCAAAGGGTCGTCCCCAAAGCTCGGGAGCTCGGCCACGGCCCGTCGTAGCTTCCAGGAGGAACGTAGCTTCACCAATCCTCTTGCGGAAGGTTCGGCAATTGAACTGGACCCTGCCCGGGTGCAACCCCCCCCCAAACCCAAACCCCCCCCTTAGCCCCCTCTTCCCCCCCCAGCGCTCGGCCCGGGGCCGCCCCCCTCAGCCCCCATAGCCCCCAGAAACCCCCATCCGGGAATAGCGCGTCCCCAAAAAACCCCCCCCCCCCCCTTTTAGCCTTGTCCTTCTGAACAAGGGCCCTTGCGCGTGTTCCCGCATAGCTAAATGTAATAAGCTAAATACTGCAGCACTTGCGCCTGCGATTGCACCACGATCGGTCCAAGGTATAGAACGTTGTTCAGGGACTTTTGCAAATCCACGAGTTGCAGATCAGTTGCACGTGTTGGGCATAGGCTTCGACAGGGGGAAAACGTGAAGATTCGTTACGAATGCGACCGTTTCTCACGGACAAGAGAGCAGCAGATCCGTAGCAAGTACGTTTTTTTCCCGATGTCAATACTTGAAGATTGTCTCGTCAGAATATTGATCTCTCGACCCGGTCGTTGCTCGGTGATCAGAATGATACAATCGGCAATCTCTGCGTTCTCGCCTGTAGAATCTTTTTGCCTATCTGGGGCTCACGGCGTCCAGTTTCCTTTGGCACAATGTTCTGAGGAATTTGCAGGTAACCAAATCACGTTTCCCACCAACGTGACCGGTAGAACCTCTTGTCGCCTCCAGACTCTCTTAATAATCCCGATCGCAAGTACCAAAAAAGCTTTATCACCCTGCAACCCAATGTTAGCCTTTTTCCAGTTTTTGTTCAAGCAGCATGATCGTTTGGGTTTTAGTCTCCACATCTGTGATCGTTTTTTCTTCAAAAAGCGACAATTGTTCGTCATAACTGCACTTTATTTTCATCCATTTCATTTCATCGCTTTTTAAAGATATTCCTTCGTAAAATTTTCCTGAAGATCTTTCAAAGGTGATCGAATGTCTCTAGTTTTGCTCAGCAACGCCAATGCAAGGATTGTGCAACCCTGGAACGTTAAAATGCATCCTGTTTTTTCCCGATTAATTGTTGAATTGAGCTCGAGAAATTTATCAAGGGCATGAAGATCACGAATAGAAATTTCCCTTTTTTTTTAAAACATTTAATAGGGTAGGTAAAAGATCTCCCTGAACGGCACCAGAATAGACTGCCAATGTTGTGAAATCAAGGTGCCCAAACAGTTGACATCGATTAACGAAAAGGATAGACCGCAGATCGGATAGAAAATTTTGTCCATTAGTGAGATCATATTGCAATTTTCCATGTGCAAAGAGTTTGTGTAGAGAAATTAGCAGCTTCCACCTTCAGCAGCCTGATTCCC
Source organism: Nylanderia fulva (assembly GCF_048542155.1). Taxonomy (NCBI): domain Eukaryota; kingdom Metazoa; phylum Arthropoda; class Insecta; order Hymenoptera; family Formicidae; genus Nylanderia; species Nylanderia fulva. The sequence continues at coordinate 14,208 of NW_028190817.1, read as the reverse complement.
TGCACGTTCCTGCCACAGCTGCCAGCAGCTGGGACAGTGCTTTGTTTTTCAATCTCACAGGGAGATGATACTGATATCCTCCTTGCTTTGAAACTAAGAGTAGAGGCATTCTTAACATACTCAAGCGCAGAGTCGCCCACTCAGGATTTTTCCACCAGCGTTTTCAAAGAACTCCCCATACTTTCGCAGGTGCATAGCACCTGCAGCTTGTAGAGTGCTCTCTTCTTTATTGAATCCCTCCTGGATGTTTCTATCATTTTTTAATACCAAATGATGCGGATTAAACCTGTGAATTATGAAAATTATAGAAACTATGATGACTATAATATATCCTTAATATGAGCCTTTTTAAAAACGTTAAATGATTGACCACATAGTGTACTATCTACTTTACCTCACAAGGGTATTATATACTTATATTATTTTTCATTACATATCTATTTTAGTATTATTGAATTAAACAATTAATGCAAACATGATTATTTTTGCTTCACACTGACATAATTCATTGTTATCTAAAATTGATTTTTACCTTGACGTCAGCACGACACATCCCCTGAGAACAATGAATTTATCTTGCCACTTAGTCGCGATAGATGGCAATATTCCTTCGCGAGTACAGTCGAAATTATAATTTTGAAGTGATCTGACTCCACAAAGGTACAAAAATATTTTTTAAACCTATAATATAATACTTTGATTTATAAATAAGATAAAGATTTTTCTTGTGCGCTTTATTCTATGTTTAAAAGGAGCATAATCTAACAAGGAAACAATACAGATGAAGTGCAGTCAATATCCATATTGATATTTTTTTATTATCAGTACAGTTTTGTTTTATTTTGATAATAAGAGAGGATAGAAATTATATGATGCGATCTTGTGGCGACGTCGAGCGGATCGTAATCACAGCGTCAAACGCACGTAAGCCTTCTTTTGGCCGTCCGGCCTCTCAAGGTATTCACCTTCGCCAATCGACACATAGAGTTTCTTTAATCGACCGCATTGATGTGATATTTATTGGCGGATGTGGGCACGATGAAGACCAAAGTGTGTTTCTTCGATCTTCTTCATCGCCGCTTCCGTCGTATAGCGGGAATTTTATTCTATGAAAGATCCATACTGAAAATGCAATAATTTCAAGATTTATAAAACAATAGATTTTCAGAGAAAGAATTACAAATTTAGATATTTTTAATTATTATAAAAGAATTCCAGCGTTCGAGCTTTCTTACCGATTTCTGTTGGCACAGATTTACGTGGATACTGGGATTCCCTTGGTGGTCTGAAGGTTTGGGCCTATGGAGGAAAATGGAAGAGTCCGGATTCTTCCGCCACTATGGATCCATGGCCTCCCTTCAGAATTGAAATGCAAAATTGTTTATTGCCAGCATTGCAGTAATATGAATATGCCATTGTATACCATATTATGACTCTTTAATTTTGATCAGTATTGTGTTTTAAAAGGTATTTTCATAAAAACTCATAAGAGATTCCCACACTTACATACAATCTCATTATATAGAGATATTATATTTGAAGATGTATAAAAAAAGAAATTTAAAAAAGTTGGTGATATTCAATATAATTCTTTTGAAAAAAAATCTGACTTGATGAACCTTTTTGCGCCTTAAGGGCTTTTTTGCAGAGGAGTTGTGATTTTCAACCCTTGGGTGTCTTATTAGAAGCCTGTACAGTTTTTAGGCTGACTGATAAGTGGTTTTATGGCAAAGATTGAGGAAGCGTTTAGTCGGCAGGTTGCTTGCGGCAGTTGGCAGAGCTAGCTGGTTAATGACTGATGGGTGCTTGGCAGATGAAAGGAGGGGCTGCAGGTGTGGGCAGTGGGGAGGGGAGAGGGGGGAGAGGTTGATGATAAGAATGTGTTTGTGAGGGGGGAGGGGGGGAGGAGGGGGGGGGGGAGGAGGAGGTTAGCGTTACACTTACCGGGCCCTGCCCAACTGTCCACGCATACTGGTACTTTTGGTTGTTGTATAAGTGTGGAATAGACGGGGAGGTTAGGAGATCGGGGGATGGGATGTAGAGGGGTGCTGCAGACGTCGGCAGCGCAATAGCGATGCCCTCGGAGAGGGGTTAGGAAGGTGGCGCACGAGTCGCTTGAGCGCCTCCCGGGGGGAGGCATAGCGTGTAATAAGGAAGCTAAGTGGTGGGAGATGGGGGGGGTGGGGAGGGGGTGGGGCGGGGGGGGGGGGGGGTGGGATGGGGGGTGGGGGTGGGAGGGGGCTGAGGGGAGGGATCGGGGGGGAGGGGGGGTGGGGGAGGGGGGTGTGACGTTGGGAACGGGATCAGCTTTTTGGTGGTATATGTGAGGTGGATGGGCGGGAGCGAAGAGGGGAAGGGCGGGAAGAGAGGGGGGGAGGGTATTGGTGGGGAAGGGGGGGAGGAGGAAAGGAGAAGGTGAGAGGGGGGTAGTAGTGGAGGGCGGTACAGGTAAGCGTGGTCCAGCACGAGCGCACACTATAATAACGGACGCCGTGTCTTGAGGTTTGCGACAGTTAAACTCCCATATCGTACCACTTCGCCCACCTATCCTTAAGCGATCGCCACGTTTTTATGAGTGATTAACAGCCCGAGTTTTCAGCGACGGTAGCCATTCCATCGAGCGTCCGAACCTCTGCTCATCGCATGCCTCCGGCTGCCGCATGGAACCCTATGGTCGGACGCGAATCTTATTTCGCCCATGCCATATCGCGCCAATATTTCTATTCACCTCCCACTATGTTCCGCATTTATCCCGCATTCGCTCTTATTTCCTCGTTTTCAAGCTCAATCGGCTATGACCCTCACTTTGCTCCGAACCCCGTGCCCGCCGTTCCGAAATTAACGCCTGCTCCCCCTCCTCTCGAATCTTCAGGGACGCGGTCCTGCGTGTAAAGGAGAGTGTCATTCCCGTCGAGCGGAACGAGGGGGGTGGGAGGGCAGGGTTCGCCCGTGAACGATAGACAATTGTTTACCAGCCTTCGTCGGAGCGTACTTTTAGTGGTGAGCTCCATAGGCGTCGTGCCAGATCCGTGTGGAGCTGGCAGAAGATTTTGGTCTGGTTTGGGGGTGAAGGGTATGCGGGTGCACGAAACGGGACTGTTGCGGTTGGAGGGAAGCGATGCGGGGGGGGAGGTGGGAGGTGGGTGGGGGGGAGGAGGGTGGGAAGTGGGGGGAGGGGGGAGGGGGTCGGGGGTGAGGGGGGTGGGTGAGAGTGGAGGTGGTAGGTTATGGGGGGGGTGGGGGGGAGAAGAGCGCGGGGGTGGCGGCCCAACTCGCCTCTCGCCTATCTTCCTGACAGTCAACAAGATAGGCGGCGGGGTAATTAGGAGTGGGAGTACCTCCAGTCCAGCACAGTCTGTCCGGAGATTGACATAAGTGCTGCTGTTACTGAGAGGAATAATGACTGCGCAACGATATGTGGTCATCGGGAAGGACTGTAAGTGGGGGTGAGGGAGAGGAAGGAAGGAGGAGGGAGAGTGGGAGCGGAGTGAGCGAGTTCGGGACCAAACGTAGCACGACGAACTGAAGTTGACAGGAGCGCTTGTGCGTCAGCAGCCGCTTCGTAGCCGGGGAGACTACTATAGACTTGCACGGACCACCCGTGATTTGGAAGGTGCCTAATCTAGCGCAAAGAGCAACTGCTACAGCTTTGTAAGATCGAGGGTCGCGCTTGATCTTTTGGTCTGCAAGCCCGCGAGGAGTCTACTGTCGCCCTTTTCGCCTGTCTTTACGTTAAAGCTCGCCACTGCGAGGCTGGGTTGATGCTGGTGGCGGTTCGTCTCTTATCGTTTTCTTATAGTTTATTTTTTCTGCAGACTAACCTATTTTTAGAAGAATAGGTAAATAATTACACTGATAATTGAGAAAAACATGAAAAGAGAAAAATTGAAATATTTTCTCTAATTATATTCATATTACGCTCTTAAAATATAAAAATATCAGACGCTCTTCGTTTTCTTTCTATTTTATAGGTTATGATAACAGCATGAATGATTTCATAAAAAAGCATTATTGCGAAAAAAACCGATTGTAGACAATTCACAAAACAGAGACGCGTAAAATTTCGAGAAACATCTACGCAAGTTACTTTTATCGTAAATACAACGAAATAAAGACATATAGTCGAAGAACGATAAACCCACATGGGTATCATGGGATGCGTTCTCGGCAAAAGTAATTTCAAAATACACTTCGTTACCGGGAATTATATTATTAAATAAGCATAAATTTACCTAAAGTGTGTTTAACTAAAAGAGGAGAGAAAGAGAAATGGATATAGATCTTGTTTCCAAATCTACCTTGCTTTATCGAGACTTCGTAGGTTGGGAGCATTTTACTAAAAAGAACAGTGGAAAGAGAACGTCACGTGTGAAGTGTGAAACGGATGCGCGAGCGTCGACCAATTCGACTTCCGGTACTACGCTGGCGGTGACAGCGAAGCAGAGACTTTCAAAATGGAGATTGCCAGAATTGTGGACCGATGGTCGACCAGAATTATTCTCAGGGATTGTGGAGGTACGAAGCTTCTATTCTCTATTAAAAGGTTGAAACCATTGAATCGTTCGCTCGTGCAATCAATCAAATGAGTTTGGAACCGTTTGGAAAGAAGAACATTTTTTAAATGAGCGAAAAAAATATTTGCCAAAGAGGGAGAGCGGAAAGAAAAATATACAGGTAAATATTAGTTAAATTAAATATAGTTATATATAAAATATATAGTTTTATTAATGATAAAAGTTGTTATTAATAATAAATGAATAGGTTATTTTCGAGAAAGAAGAAATAATTAAATTATATGTTCATAATAATTAGATATTAATATTAATAACTTTTAAATTATTATTATATGAATCCACGAAAAAATGTTTTGTATTACGATGGACAGTTTACAAATATTACATCAAATTATAGGTGTTTTTGCAGGAATCGCCACTATAATAAGCCCCCCATGGTTATGAGTTGAACACCGCCACAAGCCAACCAATGTTTTGCTGGAATTAATCTGTTGTGCTACATAATTCTCGATGAAGTATATATGTGTCAAGATGCTTTAATTGCTGTTCAGATTCGCGTGCGTGTTGGCAACGCGTCCGCAGTTTACAAAAATGATGAAAGAAAAAGGCCACGATGAGAGGCACGGGTAAGAAAAAAAATAATTGAAACTTGTTAAACAAAAGATTAATGCACCTTCTCTCTAATTCCTCCTCCGAATAGATAAATAATTGGCCCCACCACGTTTCATCGGAGATGATCGTTACACCGAGAGCGATTTCGGCAGGCTTGATCAGACGAACCGTGAGAACAAAACTTGACCCTCAGAATATCCAAAGTGATCGTCACTTGGTGACGTTGCTGTCGGCCAAGACGTCGTTGGTGAATCGGTAAGTATGATTAAAAAATCTTTTAAAGATTTATATATATGACTTTTATAGTTATAGTTTTTAAAAATATTATTTAGAATAAATGGTTTTGCACGTTACTTGATGTAAAGATTTAAATATTTAAATTATTTGTTGCTTATATAGTTTTTGTTCACAAGCTCTTGCGACAACAATTACAAGGCTACCATCGGTGTGGACTTTGAAAGTGGAGATTTGATAGCCTTGTTTGCCTTGTCATTTTGCCAAATGTAATAAAACTAAAAAATCAAAAATGCTTACAAAATGGTATAACATTGTTAAATGTGGTATTGTAAGAAGATAAATTTTACATATATTTAAGATTGGGATACTGCCGGACAAGAAAGATCAAATGTTAGCAGCATCTTTATCGTGGAGCTAATGGTAAAAAATTAAAATTTTTTATTCGTTTTTAGTTTACATTATTTATATTCTTATATATTATTTCTTATTTTACAGTAATCATGTTGTTGTGATGTGGAGTAAATGATGTCATTGCGCACTGCCAAAATGGTTGAATGAGCAAGTCGGCAGCAAAGGTTGGTCCAATCTCACATCTTTAGTCGGTGCCATAAAGGATTTATGGTAAAAGAATCAACAATAAGTATCCATTATTTTCGTGAGCGATCATTATCAATTTTGGAAAATAGTCTCATTCAAGTGTACGACAAATTGAAAAAGGGGATAGAAATAGGAAATGGCGAAAAGAATGCGGCAGAATATTTGGGCCGGTTCTTCAAGAACGGGCAACGGGTATCCGAGAATTATTTACACGTATCGCGCACTCACTTTCAGTGCAAAACATTTTTGGGGCATTGCGTGAGATGCAGAGTTTAAAACTTAGAACCGATCAACATCAGTTCGACCGATAAGTAAGTCGAGATATTTAAATCAGTAGACATTGATTTATAAAAAAATTTCAAAAAAAATAAAAATATGTAATTGTCCACTTTAGCAGTTGAAAAGAAAATCGAGGGAAGCCGGAGATATAAGGCACAAATGAGTGCCCAAGGTGTTTTAAATGCTCGACGGTAATGCACTTAATATAAATATAATTTATATAACAATATATTTATTATATGTATATATTATAAAGTATAATAGTTATAATAAATTGTTATATAGATATATACTATATTGCATATAATATTATTATACATATTTACATTATTTTATATATATAATATAGCTATATATAAGTTATAGAATATATTTTAATATTTATTAAACATTAATTATAAAATATTAATTGATAAATTAATTACATTTTCGGAGGATTTGTTTTGCACAATTCATTAAAATAATAACGAGAAGTATGGATTGAAGAATTTCAACTGATTTAGATAATCTCATTCCTTTTGTACATAAGCCTAAAGTCGTAACTTCGAACAAAGCTGTTCTCGTTTTCCGCGGCGGTTTGGAATTTCGCGCGCCAGGCCGGTGAGTGTTTCCCCTTGTCTGCCGTTAGCGGCGCCCACTACGTTCTCCAAGCATACGTTACACGCATCGCATCGCGCTCTATCTCTCTCTCTCGTGCTTATTGCGTATAAAATCCGTACATGAGAATTGTGCCCACGCGATATTCATGAGAAGAAAAAAAAAAAAGTGACGGCGGATATGGCATCGCCGACAAACGCCGTCGTGGCCGATCGTCGAGCGTTTCTTTGCGCGACGTACGATATCTCGTCGTCACGGCGGCGCTCACGAAAAATTCAATTCTTATCGAAATTGAGGTGCACGAGTCGACATAGATCATCCGTCACGTGGTACGCCGTTACGGCAAGTGGATGAGGCACGGATCACCGAGGACAGAGCCGCGATAAAATTTTTTTGACAGGTAAATTTCGAACTGCATTTCCCCCAGGTGAAAAGCGAAGGGGGAAAAGGGGTCACGTGACCGGTTTGTGATTTTACTCCGAATTTCGGTGCACGTGTACAAAAATTTTTGGGGTTTTTTTGAAAAAAAAAAATATTACGGAATAAAAAGGGATGAGGTCATTCGATCATCTGAAACATCGAAAATAATGATTTTAAATTAATGGATTTTAACTTTTGGGGAAAAAAAAGATAATTATTGTAATTATAGACGGGGTGCACGAGTTTTGTTTGTTTTATTTTTAAATCAAAGAAATTTATATAGACAAGGATTATAATATAGCATAATGCGTACATTCAACGTTCCCAGTTTTATCTACCCAAAATTTTAGCTATATTTTTATTCGCGTTCGCAAATTTATTTTGATGCAAAAAAAAGCAAAAAAAATTGTGCCCTGGCGGGGAAATCTTATGAGTTTATTTTCGAGATTCTTTTCTTGCGAATGTAGTACTGGATATATTAAGTAACTGCACGTGTCCTTTTGATGATAAGTGATTTTACAGCGATCTTTTAAAGGGTTCAATTCAAGTTTTAAATTTATCAGCGTAATCATTTTTCAAATGTCATCAAATAATTAGGGACAACAAAACAATGGGAAACAAAATTGGGACTGTAAGAAAAATAAATTTTTTTAATAGAAAATTTGAAAAGTACTGGTCCTAATATTTTTTGTTGGCTGTAAAAATTTTACAACAGTATGTTTTTTATTAACTTTAATGATAATTGAGCGATTGTATGTTTACATTTTTTTTTGGGTTGAAAAAAACTTTTGAAAAAAATTTGGGATTTTAAATTTAATATATGGATGCATTAGTTTAACAATATATAAAAATAAATTAAATTTAAAATTTTAATTAAAATTTATAAACGATTGAAAAATTTACTACAAGTTTTTAGATTATAAAAAATATTATTTATATTATTTTCTTTTATTTTTTATATTTAATATTTTTTTTTATCTATAATATATATATTACTGTTTTTGTTTCCCAATTTTTTTTATTATAAAATTTTGAAAGTAATTAAGCCAAAAATTTAAAATTTTTATTAGAAGTAAACTCCTTTATAAAATTAATAGAAGAATATACTTTTTTGTATTTTTTAAAACTCTATACAAAATTTAGTTCGCAAAAAACTCTTTTTTTTGTTCATCGTTTAAAATTTTAAAAAATTACTTGAGGTTTGATTTTTTATTAAGAAAAAAAATTTTTAAATTATCTGGAATGGGCTATAAAAAAAAAAATTCGGTTTTTGGGGAACCTTAATTTGTATGTATAGTTACTTTTATCCGACACGTTATCACAATGAAGTAAAAAATTTTTAATGGAAAGGTAAAATTCGTGACAGTCAATTATTAATTTATTTGGCACCCAATATTTGTTAGTATGTTTTACAGATTGATTCAACGAAAAACATTCCCTTACATAGGTCTCGCAAGTTTTTAGGATATTTTCACTCATATGTGACGGAAAATTAAGGAAATTTCGAATATACGATATAAAATTTGAAAAATATTTTATTTTTTAAAAAAATTTTTTTATATTTCTTTATCTGGGACCAATATTTAAACTGAATGAATATTCAGTTTTATTTTATTAACGATTTTAATTTAATGATAAAATTATTCTCCGAAGAATTTGAAAAATTTTATTTTTAAGCCAATATTTTTTCTAAATTTTTTTTAAATTCCATTATTCAATTTTTTTAAAAAAATTTTTTAAAAAATTATAAAAATAGTCAAAAAAAAATAGTCAAATAGTTTTATAGTAAAAAGCGTTAAAAATTTTTATAATGTGTTTTTTTTTTTATCGCAACATGATAAAATTTTTTCTTATAATATAGTATTAGACGTTTTACCAAAGGGAAATGGTTTAGGCTTCTATTTTCATCAAGATATCAATCGGGACATTGAATATCAGAAAATAGTGTCTTAGTGTCTTTGACCCCGAATGCATTTTTCAGAGTCGCGGTCGTCCCCACGACAAAGGGGCGTATCAAAAAACCCATGTGTATCTGGAAAAAAGTTCACATTACATTGTTAACGAATAAAAAATTCTTTTCAAGAGGCAGACATATTTGAAATTTTTTTAAAACTTTATTTGTTCCTTCACAGCATATCCCAAACGATGTTATAAACGAGAGGAAAAAAAATTTGCAATTTTTTTTCTTTACTATACTTAAACCCTTAAAAAATTTTATATAAGCTAATTAATTACTTTTTTCGAAGACTTAAAATACTGATAACAGTAATTTAAAGTACTCGAAATAAGTGAAAAAAATTAGCGTTATATATAGTGATAAATTTTTTTTTAAAAGGGAAAATACCCCGTTTCACTAATTTTTGTATTCGAGAATAATATAAAAATTTGTAAAGGGGAAAACGGAATTTAAATATGAAAAAAACCCTTTTTTAAATAAAACCCTTTTAACTAAAATTTTTATTTTATTGAACATATAAAAATATTAAAAAAAATATAATATATTAAATCTAACCAAAAAAGTATATTGGGCTAATATATGGGAAAAATTTTATAATATGTTCAATTTAAAAAAATGTAATAAAATTGAAAATTTGTCAAATTAACAATTCTTTTTTCAGCCAAATTTAGTGATGTCATGCATTTCATTAAAAATGTGGGCATAGGTATGCCATTTTGAAAAATTTTTAAGAATATGTTTGAGTAATAAATTAAAAAAAAAAAGTTTCAGTTTTATTTTTAGCAAACATCTTAAATTTTTATGATAATCGAAAAGCTGATTCATGCAGAAAAAGGGGGGGAAAAAAAATATTTATTTTGATAATAGCATGAAAAAAAAAAGGAAAATTCCTCGTTTTTTAACATTGTAATTTGTAATTTGATTAGCAGTAATGGAACAAATCATGTCTCGATGATTTATCTGCGCAAAAGTTAAAAATAGTAATTTTTACGCCCGGATTTGGGGAGATTACCCTTATGAAATAATGTGCAATAAGTGTTGCACATCACTTATACATCAGATATTGTATTGCCTTTTTAAAAAAAAAAAAAATCATTAATTTAAAGTAATTACTTATGAAGGATATCAGATATTTCTATTTAAAATGATAGCACATGATATCGATAAAAGGTTTGAAAATAGTGTTTTCCCAGAAGTTCTCCTTGAATATTGGTATATATAAATGTTGGAATAATCTTGTTTATCTGAAAACTCGATATAAAATGTCGCATGTTATATATGAAGTTTTTTAAAAAACGGGAAAATTTTTTTTTTACAATTTTTTTTTAAAGGTACATTTTATAAAATGTTGTTGCCATTTTCAAAAATTTGACCCAGATATTTACTTTAACATTTTTTCTTTTCCACTGATTTCTGATTTTCCCGGTTTTTATTAGACTTTTAAATAGCTTCCAATGGGGCCCCCTCCTCGCGGGTTTTTTGTTTTTTTTTTTGCCCCAAATTTTGATAACATCTCCATTGTTTTTTTTCCCCTCTTCTTCTTCTTTTGGGTTTAAATTTTTCCCCGGCCCAAAACGTAAAATCCTTTTTTTTTAGGGGGAAATGATCGCATTTTTGTCTCGATATTTTATCAAGCCGACATTTTTTTATTTTTTTTGGGCCAACTTTGTGTCTTAAAATTTTTTTTAATCAAAAAAATGCCCCCTTTTTTTTTTTTAAAAAAGCAAAAGTTTATTATTTTTAAAGAAAAATTACCTTTTTTTAAAAATTTTTTTTTTCTCAAAGGGTTTAAAAAAATTTAAATAAAAAAAAAATTAAAATAAATTTTTTTTAAAAAAAAACTTTTATTTCGGGTTTTTTTTTTTGCCAAAAAATTTAGTCGACTAAAAAATTTTTTCGTTTTGTCGTTTTTTTTTGGATTTTTAAAATTTTTTTAAAAAACCCCATATTTTTTTCTTATTTTTTCCCCGAAAAAATGCTTACCTCGGAGCGAAATTCTTTTTTGGGTTTCCCATTCGTCTTTCAGGTTTCCCTGCCAAATTTTTTAAAAAATTTAAAAATTTTTTTTAATAATAAAATTTTTTGGGCGAAAATTTGGGGTTTAGCATTTTCGTTTTTTTCCGTTTTTTAAATTCTTTTCGGTAAAAAAATTTTTAAAAAAAGGGAAAAAAATATTAAATTTTTAAATTTTTAAAAAAAACCAACGTTAAATTTTTTTTTTTAAAATTGTTTGAAAATTTTTTTCTCGCTAGTTTAAAATTTTAAAATTTTTAAAATTTAAAAAACCGCTTAAAAATTTAATTTTGATTATTTAAAAATAAAATTTTAAAATTTTCCTTTTTTAAACCCCCCTCGGGGAAAGTTAAAAAAGGGGTGAAGCGTGTGCAAAAACACATAAGGGGTAACTCCTTTTAAAAAATTTTTCCCCCCAAAAAAACAATGCCATTAGAGTGTAAATTTTTAAATTTAAAATTTTCCTTTTTTAAATTTGTAAAATTTAAACATTTTATTTTTTTTTGGAATTTTTTAAAATACAAACTCACTATGGTTTAAAAAAAAACAGCCCCTTTTCCCCCCAAAAAATTTTCGAAAACTCCGTAACCAACCAAAAAAAAATAAAAAATTCGAGTTTTATCGCGTTAAGGATAAATTACTATCGATAAATTACATTTGAATTGGAAAAAATTTTGGGGGAAAATTTCTTAAATAAAATTAAAAAATTTTAAAATTTTGGAGCTAGCAAAAACAAAATAAAAAATTTTTTTAAAGACTATTTAATGGGGGAAAAATACTTAAAGATTTACCCTGCGTAGTTTAATAGATAAAATGATATGCACGACGTAATGCACATGTGTACGCAACATTTATACGGACACCAAAAAAAACGACCGGGTAAATTTTTAAAATTCATAAAAGTACCTTTTTTCTTCAACTTAATCTGACAAAAGCGTCAAACGAGTTTTCATGCACGTTTACGTGTGGGGGAAATTTTTTCCTCTGAAATACATTGACAAAATTAATTTGTTAAAAACCGACACAAAAACCCAAAACCAATTTTCTGGGAAAATTTTTTTTTTTTTGTCGTTTTTTGAAAAAAAACGAAAGTTAAAAATTTTTTAAAAAAAAAAATTTTTTTAAAGTTATCAATTAGAGGGGGGAAATTTTATTAGGATTTTAAAATTTAAAGACACAGAATTTTTTTCATGGATTTTTTTTGAAATTTTTAATTCCCTTTTATCCCCGCCGCGACCATAGGGGAATTAGATTTTCAAAATTGGGAAAACACCCTAAAATTTTTTTTTGCCCATTTTAGGGTAAAAAAAATTTTAATGAACCAAAACAAAAAACCTTGGCATACCGTAAATTATCCGAAAACTATTTTTTTTTCCTTTTTTATCAAAAACAAAAGCCTAAAATCTTTAAAAAATCAATTTTTTCATGGCATAAACAAAATTTTGATCAAAAACCAAAACGATGGGGCTCATTTTCAGTCATTTTTCAGCTTTGATTGATTAGGAAGGGAAAAAGGGTTTGTTTTTGGGTAATCTTTTTCAAGGGGTTTCCCCAAAAAATTTTTTTATTTTTTTTATTCTTGAGAAAAAAGTGCGTTAAAAAAGAAAAAAAACGTTTTTTTTAAAAAACGTCACATTATAAACATATGCGTTGCTCAGTATATCAGTAAAAAAAAGCTGATGTTTTTAATTTGGGTTAAAATTCATTAAATTTTAAAAAAAAAAATTTGCCAAATCAAATTGTTTTTTTCACGTTTTTTTTAAAATCTTGTTAAAAAATCTTTTCAGTTTTTTTTACGTTTGCGATTTCGACCCTGGCATGAAGCTCAAAAACCCTTTTAAAATGGTTTCGTAAAATCTTGAGGAATATTACACATAAGATTTTTTTACAAAAATTTTTTTTGATTGGAATAAATTTAACCCCCCCGAGAATTTTCTTAAATTTTCCCTAAAAATAGAAAACGGGGGGAAAATTTTTAAAAAAGGGTTTTTCTGATTGTTTTTTTAAAAAAAAAAAATATCTTTTCAATAAAATTTTTTCGACAAATTTTTTTTGTAATTTTTTTTATTCTGGAAAAAATTAATCAGAAAAACCTTTCAAATTTTTCCAATATCATTTTATCCACACTAAAAAAAAAATTTATCAAAATTTTTAAAAATATTTTTAAAAACTGCCCATTTTTTTGAAATAAAAAAAATCGATTTTTGTAAAAAATATTTATTTTATTAAGAAAGTCCTTTTTTAAAAAAGGGTTAAAAAATTTTTTTTTTTAAAAAAAATAATAATAATTTTTTTTTGTGACCCTTAGCAAAATTTTCGGAAATAAATTCTAAGGAAAAAAACCTCCTATGGAAAAAAAAAGGGGGTGCAAAAAAAATTTTTAGTACATATTTAATGTCGTTCGCTAATAAGAACCCCCACTTTTTAACGCAAGTTCAGAATGGGGGAGAATCGTGCGCAGATTCTTTTTCACCTGCTTTCCCTTTTTTTGGGGGTTTACTTTGTCGGTTTCAATGGAAACTTTCTGGTATATTGGGTTTGAAAGCGATTTTCTAATTTGCGTCGCGATTTTCCAAATACTTTTTACAAATTTTTTCCCGCGTAATTTTTTTTTTTTCACGCTGAAAATTAAATTTTTTTGCAAATTTGGGGGGAAACCTTTGTATTTTAATTTAGTCCGATTAAACGATACGTTTTTTTCGATCATTTTTTAATTTTTAAAAAGGGAAAACTATTTGATTAGGCTTTTTTCTTCGAAGTTTATCAGGATAACAAAGTATATGTTAATTCGATTTTTTCGATGTGGTTTTGAAAGAAAAATTTAAAATTTTGTCTTTATAAAATCATACAGCTTTAAATTGTATGATTTTTTTTTTTTTTTAAAAAATTTCATAAAAAAATTTACGGATTATTCCCCCCGGGGGATTTGTGGAATTAAACTTACATTTTTTTTTTTAATTTTGTGATCATAATCAAGTTAAA
>NW_028190816.1:5992-51722 GCF_048542155.1 Nylanderia fulva | reverse complement strand
AACCATGCCTAGAATCTCATATTAAAGTGTCAAAATATGTCAATAAAACCATTTCTGTGATTAATATTTATATACTTACTTATGATACATATAGTAATTGCGAAGCTTTTTTAAGGCATTTTCATTTGGCCCACCCACTATACTTCCATTGCAATTTATTTGTTTAAAATCTGGTTTCCTCATGTCGAAATCCTCAATGATTATCCTTACTCCTAAAAACTCAATTGGTCTTGTCCTAAAATATAAATAATTTTCATTATATTTTTATGATCTAACAATATCAATATAACATTTTGTTTTTCTATATAAAAATTTAAAGCGACTTAATTTTATATATATGTATATGTATATATGTATATATACTATTCAAAATTATTTTATATTCCTATGATTACATATTATTGAATAATGATATTAGAGTTCTAATAGCATCATCCAATATAACCATGCATAGAATGCTATATATAAAGTGTCAAAAATATGTCAATAAAAACATTTCTGTGATTAAATATTTATATACTTACTTATGATACATATAGTAATGCGAAGATTTTTAAAGGCATTTTTCAATTTTGCACCAGCCCAACTATATTCCATTGCTAATTTATTTGTTAAAATATGTTTCATCATGTACGAAATCACATCATGATGATCCTTACCTCCTAAAAAGCTCAATTGTCTTGTCTAAAAATATAAAATAATTTAATTAATATTAGTTTATGATCTAAAAATATCAAAATAATAAACATCTGTTTTTCTCTTATAAAAAAAGTTAACATTACTTTTCTTTTAACTTCTTTAAAATTATTTAACATTATATAAATAAATAAATATGTCCGAAATATTGCTTTTTATAAGACATTTCAATAAAATGTTTCTAATCGTAAGTATAAAATGATAATATTTTGTATATACCATTTCTGTAGCAACACATTTGTTTTTTAATTGATTATCAATTCTCTGTAATTGTTCTACGGTATCTGCTGGCAAATCGAAATCATAATGTTCATTTTTTTTTAAATCCGTTTCCTCATTTTTTCTTATGTGATTATCCAACTTTATTAAACGTTTATCAATTGTTGTAAGATTTAACAATACTGCATTTAGTTTCCTGATAATTAAATTATGAAAATCTGCAAAAATAATTGACACATATTATTGTTATCTACTCATTGTCAGATTATATAAATATTACGAATTATATACCATTTTAAATATATGTTTACAGTGATATAAATAAAAAAAGTTAAAACTTTAATAATATATATATATATATATATATATATAGGTAAGCTTTTACAAAAATTTAAAATTAATAACAGATATATTTTTACCTACATCAATCTCAGCATTACAAGTATCGGATGTAGATATTGTATCTGAATTTTGTGGAACAAGGTCATCTTTATTTGCTGTTCGATGTTCTTGTGAACTTATAGATTTACTATATGTAACTGCAGACTTTTTAGACTGAATATTAATTATTTTTTCATTACTTATTTGTATCGGAGGCTTAGTTATTTTCTTATAATTTTTTATCAATGGTTTTTTTATTTCATAAGTCATTTTGCTTTTATTTAAATCGTTTGATATATTAGAAACTTCATCTAAATCATTGCTTGTGTCAGTTCTATCTGAATTATCAGAAGAACTTGAAATTTTTTTTACTCGATTCATTTTCTTATCACCTTGTATTAATGGTGTCTTTATTTCACAGATTTTGCTCTTATTTATTGTTAAAGCTTTTGGTGTATTAGAAAAATTATCTAACTCTAAATCATTGCGAGTTTTTAATTTATTGATGCTTGTGTCGCTTGTATCAGAATTATCAGGAGATGAACCTGTATTTTTTTTTGCTCGTTGATATCTCGATTTTTTGAGGTTATTTCCATCATCACCATCTATATCGGATATTTGTTCAGCTAATTTAAGTTTGTCTATAGCTTTATCATATGTATCTAAAACGTATAAAATTTTTGAATATTAAAAATTAGATTTTTGTTTTTATATATTTTATAATCAAATACCACTTAAAATTTAAATTTTAATATATACTTTTAATACATATATATTATAATTTTAATTTATATAATTTTTGATAAAAAAATAAAATACATTTTTTATATTACTAACCGCTGCTACCAAAAATACGGATTATTTTATATAATTGCCAATCATCAGAAGGAAATATTCTTTTCATAATTGCTTTATTTATCTTAATTTGACTTGTATATGATGGCCATTTACATTCCTTATTATTTTCAGTTAACCATTCAGAAGGAACAATTTGTAAACCATCTTCGAACTCCACAATATTATACGCCATAATAACTGTAAATAAAAATTGATCAGCATTGAAATTATAAATAATCTATGATGTAAATAATATGATAAAAATGTGACGATAATAATAATAATAATAATAATAATAATAATAATATTTGCAATTTATATTAGAGTATTATAATTACGTTTAATTATTTAATTACAAATGCAAATTAATATTAAACATGTATTATTCAGTTGTGTGTAACATCGGAAATATAATATAATTTTTTTTATAAGGCATTTTCAACATTTTTGCTCTAATTTTATCAAACTCCCATGTCTGAAGATGAGAATATTCAGACATGATACCAATATTTAAAGTTAATGACGAAATAGGCTGTGTATATAAATCTTCCACTAACACAAGTACTTTGCCAATAGCATACATTTTATTGTCATTAGATTTAATGAAATTTAAAATTGACATTATTTGTCCATTTTCAAAAGAAATGCAATTATTTTTTGGATCATCACAGTTAATATAATATTGATTATTGCAAAAAATTTTATATTGTTGTACAGAAATGAAATCTTTCGTAATAGGACCATCACAATGAGAGCGTGTAAAACATTTTTCCATATCGTATGAATTTGAATATATTTTGAATGTTTCATTATTATGTATTGTCTCAATTTCTGCAAATCTTCTTGTTAATTGCTGTAATGGTTGGTTAGTTTTACGAATTAATTTCTTTAACGTAGACATATAATTCTCAAATTTAAATGCACTAAATTTATCCAGAGCACCAAATTGTTTTACGTCTGCAGCAAGATGTAATAAATTATGAATATTATGTGAAATATATTTAGAACCGTAGATAACTTGAAATGATTTTACAAAATGTTTTAATAAATTTTCTGCATATTCTATAATAGAAGCTTGATATGTTAAAGTAGGATGTGCAAGAATTGTGATTGCTACATGTAATGTTAGAAAATTTAAATATACATTTTCTTGTAGTATTCCTTTCAATATAATAGGACCTGTATATAATAAAAATTGCCGATATTCTGTGGCTTTCCAATGTTTGATATACTATAATGATCTTGGTTTTCGAGCAAAATCAGAAGGAATATAATTGCGTAACTTTATTAGTTTCTTAGAAATTTGTTCTTTGTCTGAATTTGATAATCTTATCTTAAGTGGTTCTGAAAGCCATAACATAATAAGTTTACGCATAACACCCAAACATACCAGGTGCATATAATCTAGTGGCACATTTGTAACTAAGCCTAGATTTGGTATATTTTTTAAAATTGTGTCACCAGTTTGATAATCAAGATTATAAGATCCAGTAAAAAATTCTTTATCATTACGTAACATCATATTAGATGTGTATGGAAAACATATATGTCCTTCTATATTATCACCTTCAATAATGCATTTAGTGCAACTATTATATCCAGTGTGTCCTTTTACATTTAAAATAAATGATTTAGCAGGAGCGTCACAAATTATTGCTTTAATTTCGACTTTTATGATCTGTCCCTCATAATCAATCCCATTATTTATAAAAGCAATAGCATCACCTACAAACATTTTTAAAAACTCATTTGCATTTTTTGGTTTTCCTTCACCATAATATAAGGCAATGACATATACATTGTTTATAATATTATCTGCACATAATATTGGCCATAAACTCTTTGTGGAAGACTTATATATAGGTAAACCATCAATATTTATAAATAATTGAATGTTATCAAGAGCAAAATTCAATCTTTTACGTTCTTCAATAATTTTTAGAAGAGCTTTTTCGAGACCTAAGTGGCAGTAATCTCCGTTTTCAATTTGTATAATTTCAGTTGATTTAGGAGTTTGCAATAATGTACGTGGATCTTTAGGCAAAGTATAATTAGTGTGTGTTTGCAATATCTGTAAAAGGTGACGGAGTGATTTGAGTGATATCTTTTCTTCAATAGCCCATTTACTTATGTCATGTATAAAAGTTTCGTTATCATTTAAACACAGATTTTCATAATTGTTATCGACTATAGCTTGCAGCTTATTTGCATCCGTGTAATTTTGTATCATACAGGCATTATTTTCATTCAAAAAGTTAATATTATTTTCATCATAATATTGATTTAGATTTCTATCTGAGTATACTTTATCAGAATCACATAAAGACGAAGCATTCTCATCAACAACAATTAGTTGATCATTATTATTATTAATTATTGCCATAGAATCCGCAGAATCAGTCTGATGAGTTATCATATTCATATCTGTTACTGTGTTTCTTGCAACTAATCTTCGTTTATGTCTTGCACTATAAAATATTGAGTGTTTTCGTTTGCGACCCATATTTTTCACAAAATATATTTTTTTTCCTAAATATACATATACAATGAAAAAAAGATATCTTGTTACAATAAATATGAAAAAAATATAAGACAAACATAAGATAAAAAATATTGTATATACTAACCTTAATTTTTATGTTGATGTTTTTCACTTTGTTAAATCACTTCTTATTGCTAAGTGATCTTCTGAGATCACTTATTTTGAGTCAAAATGTCCTCTTATGCAAATAAAAAACACGTGCTGGTACACCAACAGACTGCGTATACGCTGCAGAGCGTTTTGGGCAACGTGCACGCGCCTACACGGTCACGCTTGCATTAGGATTAGGTAAGATTAGGTTACATTAAGTAGCGTCCATTAACGGTGACGTGTTGATTCTTTTACTTTTAGAACAAATCAACGTCAAGTCTTGACAAGATGACAACTTAGCAGTCATTCTGCTGAACGCGACTATTTTAAAGAAAAATATTTCAAATAAAAGTTGTTTGATTCAAAGAAGGTCATAAAGTAGATGATGCCCTTTATTTGATGAATATTTTAAGAGATATTTGAAGTGGTGTACGTGTTATTTTAAATTGGACACCCTAATATATATTTAGTTATAGCAGTAATAAATATAAATAAATAAATATAAATTATTTATTAAATATATCATAAATTAAACTTTATTTTTCTAATTTTAATTGTTGATCGTCACAGCACAACATCTTTATGATGTCACTGTGACATTTTCTTGCTATGACAGATTTTTTATCATTATTGTTACATTTCGTGATATACTAGTTATATCAATGTGACATTTTTGATGATATCACTGTAACATCATAAAGATGTTGTGCTGTGACGATTAAATATATATTTTATCGTCACAGCAGAACATCTTTATGATGTCACTGTGACATTTTCTTGCTATGACAGATTTTTTTTATCCTTATTGTTACATTTCGTGATATACTAGTTATATCAATGTGACATTTTACAATGATATCACTTCAATTGTGATTAATGATATCACTGTTACCTTCCAATAATCTCACAATGACATCACAGTGACATTACATTTTTTTGTCACCTTGTGACTCTATTGTGAGCTTATTGTGATGTCACTGTGACATTTTTTTTTGCTATGGGGGATATAATTAACTTATAAGATACATAATAACACAAATCGCTAACACAACTAATATGGTCAGTGCTGTTAATGTGGGCAATAAGAAGTTTTAGTAATATATATAAGTTATCATCTACATATGTTGGGGAAAATGGAAAGTTATATGGACAAGAAAAGGTTAGAGGTGAATGTGGATAAGACAAAGGTAATGAGGTTTAAAAAGGGAGGAGGAAGAATGAAGAGAGTGGAGTGGAGATGGAAAGGAAAAAGGTTAGAGGAAGTGAAAGAATTCACATATTTAGGGTATAAGCTACAGAGGAACGGGGGGCAGGAGGCGCAGGTAAAGAACAGAGTTAGGAAAGCAGGAGCGGTGATAAGACAGGTGTGGGGAATGGGAAAGAGAAGGTTTGCAGGAGACTGGATGAAAAGAGTATGGCTAATGGAAAGGTTGGTGGGGACGGTGTTGGAATATGGGGCGGAAATATGGGGATGGAAGGAGAGGAGAGAGGTGGAGGCAATGCAGGAGCGATGGATTAGGTGGACGTTAGGAGTAGACTGGTGCACGCCGGGGTATATGGTAAGAGAGGAGATAGGAAAAGACAAATTTAGGATAAGGTCAGGAAGGAGGGCGGTAGGGTATGAGAGGAAGTTGGAGGAAGGAAGGGGAGGAAGTTTAGCGAGGAAATGTTTTGAGGATATGAAAGAGAGGATAAGGGGAGGAAAGGAAAGAACGATGTGGGAGGAAGAGAGGGGGAAATTCTGGGAAGAAAGAGGAATAGAAGGGAAAGAGATGGAGGAAAAAAGGGGAAGGGGAGAGGAAGTATATGAGGGGTGGGAACAGAAAGACAGGGAAAGGCAGAAGGAGGAAAGATGGGAGAGGATAAGAGAGTCGAGATATAATAGATGGTATGGGGAATGGAAGGAGGAGGGTTTACCGGAATACCTGAGAAAGGGATGGGGGGAAAGTAGATGGAGAAGGATAGTCAGGTTCAGAATGAACAATGAGATGAGAGGGGCGAGATACTGGGAAGAAGAGGGGAAAAGAAGGTGTAGGTTATGCGGGATAGAAAATGAAACATGGGAGCATGTGATAGGAGAATGTGGGGGAGAAGGGGGGAAGGGAAACTGGTGGGAAAGAATGAAGGAAATACTGCAGGAAGGAGGAGAAGGGGAAGGATGGATGAGAGAAATAGAGAAAAAGAGGGAAGAGGGGAGAACGGAAGAAAGGAGGGAAGGAGGTGAAAAGGAGGAAGGAAGTATGAGGAGGAGAATGAGTGAGGTATGAATGAGGTGGTGGAGAATGTATGGGGAATCGGAAGCCGAAGCGAAGCGATAGGTAGGGACGGCTCTTTCTCTCTCTAAAGTAGTAGATAAGTAGGTTAAGGTAGAATTAAGTTATTTGTAAATTAGATGTAAGAGTAGAGTTAAGAGTAGATATAAGTAAGATTGTAAGAGTTTGTAAGGTTGGGGAACGCTCCTTCAAAAGCGCCTTCAATCCCTTAGGGGACGAATAAAGAATTGAATTGAATATAAGTTATCATCTAATTGCATTCATTTATCGCTAAATAATTTTAATACAAGCCAACATTTTAATATAAAAATATTAATTTCTCTTTGATTTTAACGTAAAAATAAAAAATTCATGAATACACTAAATACACAAGTAACTATTATTGTGATACTTAAAAAATGATAAAACTTATTGACGTTGTTGCTTTGCCTGTAAAAAATAAAAGTAATAATAAATATGTTGTTATATCGAAAACTAAAATATACAAGTAAAACGTAAAACATACTAGTTCTCTGTCGTAGCGCGTTTTTGAGTGCCTTAACCAAGCTGACACATAGTTCTGAAATTGTTTATCTGTCAAAAATGGAAAGTGTTTTCTAGTCGATCCTACAAATGTAACAAAAAAAAAGTTAATATAGTACCGGTACAATTATTATGCTATTAAAAGCATTAATTTTTTATAATTATATATTTTTACATTTCTATATACGTTTTAAAATGTCCATAATTATTAGTGTGTTCACTTCGAAGTTGCCTTTGCGACCCATCCAAGAACATTTTGTACCCAATTTATTAGTAAATATTTTTTCTAGTCCAGCTTTTATTTGATCGTGGGGAGAAGTGCCTCCTAATAAATAGACAAATGTTTCCTACGAAAAAAATGTAAATACATATATATATATATACAATTGTTCGAGCCTTTTCTGGTAAATATTGAGCATCCTTTTTGTCTATTTTAATTTCAATTAAAGTCAGTTAGTCAGAAGGAAAAAGGGTTAAATATATATTTTTTAAAAATAGATATCAGTAGTTTTGGCATATTCAACAATGGTACAATGAAATTATAATGAATGTTATAAAATAATCCTAGTTTAATCAAGCTTGAACAATCAAAATTGCTTTTGAAAGCAATTTCTTTCTAACCATTTACATTATTTTACCAGTTCGAACCTTGAATTTTGTCTCAAATATTCAAAAAACAAGAAATAAGAAATGTAGACTATTTTTACCATTTGTTTTTGTCCTTCCTCATTAGTTTTTAATGCGATGTCGAAATCAAGTAATTTTGTAAATTTCTTGAAAGGTTTGTTCGGAATAAGAGAAAAAGTACTACTACAGCTTGAACCAGATGCTGAGAGCAGTGGAAGCGAATTATTTGTACGCTCTAATTGCTTTAAAAATGCATTTTGTTGTTCCAATAATTTTTTAATCGCAATCGTGTTTTGCAGGATTGAAACAATATTCTGACTATCTGAAACATAAATTTACAAATTATATTACTATAAACAAAAGAACAATAAATATGAATGATTACCTGCTGGAAAATTTTCAAAAATGATATCGGTTGGTATCATATTATTTACTGGATTAACAGCATCTTTAGGATCTTGTTTAGGATTCAGAAAAATTTGCCGCGCTCGATCGAACGAAAATTCACGAACAGTCGAGAATTTAAGTGAAAGCAATTGCCGCGGGCCTAACACGGCAGCACCTCGCGGCACGCACCGCGGGAAGCGCCGCGGAAGCAAATTTTCGGCCAATTAGCGCGTTCCGCGTGTACCCCTCGCGATCAGGCGGTCGATAGCGTGATCGATGAGGGTAGCATTCCGTCGGAGACAGTCGTCGCGGAGAGAGAGCCGGCGTTGGTCGCAAGTCAGATCAAAGAATTCGCGTTACCGTGTAATAAGTGCGTGAATGTATTATCGCGACAAATACGAACAGATTTGCGCGGTATTGTGTGACATATCGAGAGTGAAGAGTTAACGAGTAATCGGATCTCGTTCGCGACGCAACATACACGTTCTCGCGACGAATTCGCCATTGTCTCGTGCATGCTACGTGCACGTGATCGAACATTACGAGTATTCGGATCCTGCTGGAGGATTCACTGCGATATTCGCGTATCGGTGAATGCATGTCGTGCATTCTCTCTCTCGCTCGTTCTCTCTCTCTCTCTCTCTCTCTCTCTCTCTCTCCCGCGCTCTCTCTCACAATTGTCGTAGTACGCCGTCGCGACGAACTCGCCGTCGTATTGTGCACGCTGCGTACACGTGATCGACTCCTGCGAATATTCGAATCCTTCTGGAGGATTCTGTGTGATAGTTAATTGCATATAAATGCACGTGATCGAACATTACGAATATTCGGATCCTGCTGGAGGATTGAATGTCACATAATTGAAGACAATTATTAAGTCGCGTCAAATCATATGTGCGCGTGTTCGATAAATTATAACGGTCGTCCACAAGAGGACAAATTTGTTGTTGTACGATTCGCGATCGTGACTTTCAAATCAGACATTGTTTTCTCTTGCGACAAAAAACATTGGTGTCGATATCGAACAAACAGTTTTTTCTTTTGTGATCGCGAGCTTCGAAACGTGTACAGCAAACGCTTTCGATTCTCATATCGAGTTTTTGTTCCTTTTTTCTTTGATTTGTTTGTGTCAAGTCCAGGTGACTTTCTGACATGTAAAATAATAAATTGATCTGTTTTGTTCATCAACTTCAAGACTTCTTTTCAATTCGGCTTCCTACGTAAATCATCAATCTCAGCGCACACATGGGTGCGCGATCACCCTATTAAGATACAGTCCACTCAACAATTATCCTATTGTCCATCCATCACATCTCTCATGAGATTCCTATGATTTCTTTCCAAAAAAAAAAAAACGGGTGAAGGACTTGAGAGGCGGCGCGCGAGACGCGGCCCTAAAAAGGCCGAGCATGCTCGTTCGCCGCAGCTTCGCGTCGGACCACGGTTCAAGCCGCGCGTTCGCAACATTTGGTCCTTCGAGCCGGATTTGAGATTGGTGACGAATTGAAAAGTGAAAAACTCAAGTAAAAAACACAGTGACATTGCAAGTACATTCAAAATCGGACATCATCAAACGCTATCAGTGCATTCAAAGAGAGTGACAGCTCGGTTCGTAAAAGACTAATTTGATTAAATTCAGTGTCGTTGAAACCTCAGTTGATTAAATTCAGTGTCAAAATGGAAGAAGCTCTCGCAAATCAACAAACTGCTTGCTATTCAGTTGCTCGAGCTCTCGACAATTTTAAGAAGATCGGTCGGTCAAATCTGACGGCCGCCAAAATTCGCTCGCGAATGACGAGCTTACAAGACACGTGGACACAATGTGTACGCAATCACGCGACACTGCTGCAGCTTGTTCCTGACGAGAAGCAAGTTTCAATTCACTACTTCAAAAAGGAGACCTTCGCCTTCCACGAGGACCTCTATCAGGCAGCTATGGACTACATGAACGAGTGCTTGGAGGAGCTGGTTCCAGTCGTAAGTCGTGAAACCTCTTTCAACGCTTCGTTCGCGCATACAGACTCTGCGTCATTATCGGTCAAACATCTTCCTCCCATCAAATTGCCGCCGTTCACCGGTAAGATTGAGGAGTGGGAGACTTTTCGCGATCGGTTTCAATCGCTTATTATAGACAATCGCGAATTATCGAACTTCAGTCGCATGCATTTTTTAGTGTCAAGTTTAACAGGCTCAGCTCGCGATGCGATATCAGGTATTAAAGTCACCGCGGATAACTTCTCGGTTGCGTGGAAAGCATTAACAGCGCGTTTTGAAAATAAGCGCCGATTAATTGAGACTCACATTTCGAATTTGTATAATCTTCCGAAAATGACTCGTGAGTCAGCTGTCGAGCTTCACGCCTTACGCGATAAAGCCGAACAAGCGATCTCAACATTGCAACGTCTTAATCGTTCGCCGGACGATATAGTCAGCGACATGTTAGTTTATTTTCTCTCTCAGAAGTTCGATCCCGCCACGCGCCGTGCGTGGAAGTTAAAAACGAGCGATATCGAAAATCCGCCAACATACAAAGAAGTATTAAAATTTATTTCGTCGCGTGCTCTCGCGTTAGAGGAACTTCACCCTCGCGATAACGACAAGACCAAGTCACATGCGAAAGTGACTAGCGCAACAGCGACTGCGTCATTTAATATAGTGTGTTCAATGTGCAAGCAATCGCACATTCTCTCAAAATGTCCGCAATTTGTAGCAAAGAGTCCGATTCAGCGACGCGAATTGGTTAAGAAAGTTCGACGATGTTTTAATTGTTTGAGTGATAAACACATGTCGATCAATTGTCAAAGTAATTTCACATGTCGAACATGTAATAAACGACATCATTCTATGATTCATCTCGATTCGGACTCATTGCAACAAGTTACAAATGCGAACAATACGTCAAACGCGAATGACGTCATCGACAACGTGCCTAACGTTACGGCACTCTCATCAGTTACAATGACAACTGCGCCGACTCCTGTTGTCTTATCTACTGCAAAGGTGAATTTGCAGGCGCCTTCTGGACGCTCATTGGTTGTCAGAGCCTTGATTGACGGTGGATCAGAGCTCACGTTTGTGACGGAGCGCGTTGCTCAAATATTACGTCTCAAGCGTATACGAACGCTTACTTCAACGTCGGGAATAAGCTACGCTGACACCGGTACATGCCGATCTGCGGCTCTGATTCACATCACTCCTCGCAAAAAATCGAAACCAAGGTTCACAACGGTTGCCTATATTATGAAGGCATTAACGAGGTATGCTCCCAGAAACGCTTCGCAATCGCAAGATTGGAAACATATTTCCAATCTGGAATTAGCTGACGATGATCCTACCGGATCAACACCGATTGATCTCATAATAGGATCCGATTTATATAATCACGTACTCGTTCACGTACGTAACGGACCGCTCGGTCAACCAGGTGCAATTGAATCGCATTTCGGAT
This sequence comes from Nylanderia fulva, assembly GCF_048542155.1. Lineage (NCBI taxonomy): Eukaryota > Metazoa > Arthropoda > Insecta > Hymenoptera > Formicidae > Nylanderia > Nylanderia fulva. The sequence goes on along the minus strand of NW_028190816.1, from coordinate 39,700 downwards.
GGATCCTATCCGGAACAACCTCTATCCCGAATCACGTGACACAACCCTCTCATGTGGTAACTTCAACTCTCGTAATTCCGCCTGTTGAGGATGCGAGTCGCGTCGTGCAATCAGCTCAGTTAAATCAACGTTACAGTGTTGTCGCTCATTGTTGTTCTCTCGAAAATCAATTGTCTAAATTCTGGGAGGCAGAAGAAACACCTCAATCAATTCAAATGTCCCCAGATGACGAACAATGCGAAGAACATTTCAAACAAACGCATTCGAGAACATCGGATGGGAGATATATCGTGCGTCTGCCGTTTCGAAACGGCCCACCCATCGAAATCGGTGAATCTCGCGAAATAGCCGCGCGTCGGCTTTCGTCGTTACTTCGGAGAATTAATAATCAACCTGCGATTAAGCAGGAGTATGCTGAATTCATGAGCGAATACGCACAGTTGAATCATATGAAAGTAATCGCACCGGTGGATTCAGTAAATTCACAAGTCGTGTACATCCCTCATCATCCGGTCATTCGAGAGACTAGTTCGACAACTCGGTTGAGAGTCGTATTTGACGCCTCATGCACAACCTCTAACGGTACCTCGCTCAATTCTCACATGTTTACTGGGCCTAAACTACAGTTAGATCTGCAATCGGTTTTATTACGTTGGCGACAGCACAAATACGTTTACTCCGCAGACATAGCGAAAATGTATCGACAAATATTGGTCGACTCGCGAGATAGAGATTATCAACGCATCCTATGGATAGATGAAAATTCGAATATTCAAGAACATCAACTCCTTACGGTAACATACGGTACGGCTTCCGCACCGTTTTTAGCTCTTCGAGTCATTAATCAGTTAAACGATGATGAAGGAAGCTCATTTCCACTAGCATCTGCGGTTTTAAGCGAGAACGTCTATGTGGACGACGTGCTGTTTGGGGCCGAAGATATGCCTCTCCTTAAACAGACTCGAGATCAAGTTTGCAAATTGTTGAAACGCGGTGGATTCGATCTTCGCAAATGGGCGAGTAACAAACCGGAGTTGCTCTCAGATATTTCATCGGATCATCACGGGCTCGCACAGCTTAAATTATTCGAGACTGACAACAATCTGAAGGTTCTCGGTATTTTTTGGAATCCGACGCACGATTGTTTCCAGTTTCAAATTGAATTACCACAGACTCTCCCTTCTACAAAACGAACGATTCTCTCTACCATAGCCAGAATATTCGATCCACTTGGATGGGTCACACCCGTGGTTCTCAAAGCGAAAGTTTTTATGCAGAAATTATGGCGACACAAAGTAGGCTGGGACGACAATCTCTCAGAAGATCTCCTTTTACAATGGAGCATGATTTATAAATCACTTCCTTACATCAAAAGCATAAAACTTAGTCGCTGGATTGGATGCGATTCAGATACCAAGAGCATCGAGTTACACGGTTTCGCGGATGCTTCCCAAGTAGCTTACGCCGCAGTAGTTTTCTTGAGAGTCACAACATTATCCGGTCATACAACTGTTTCGCTCCTCGCTGGGCGATCCAAAGTCGCGCCTATCAAACCGCTGACAATTCCTCGATTAGAATTGTCAGCTGCGGTCTTATTAGCGCGCCTAATTGAATTCATCAGAAAATCTCTTCATTTCACGAAAATGCCAGTCCATTGTTGGACAGATTCGAGTATTGTGCTTGCTTGGTTAAACAAGCACCCATCTCATTGGAAAACTTTCGTCTCGCATCGCGTAACAGAGATTCAAACACGAGTATCTGATGGCATTTGGCATCATGTCAGTACACATGAAAATCCCGCTGACTGTGCATCTCGCGGTTTACTCGGCACAGAATTAAGCGCCTTCGACATTTGGTGGCGCGGACCTTCATGGTTGAGTCTTAAACAGGATGATTGGCCCACATTCACAATAACGCCGATAGACGAAACACAGTTAGAAGAAAAACCGTGTCAAGTGCATCAAGTGAACGCTAATGAACCGTGGAATCTCACTACTCGATATTCATGGTGGCCAAAATTAATACGTATTACCGCCTACATTTACCGTTTCATAAGGAAGTGTAGAAAGAAACACACAATAGGATCGAACAACAAGTCTCAATATCACGCTCTTACTACAGTTGAATTCAACGAAGCACGAAACTTCTGGCTGAACTTCATTCAGTTAGAACTATTCGAAAACGAGCTCCATAATTTAAAGTCAAACAAACCGTTGCCTACTCACAGTCCAATTCTCTCATTAAATCCGTTCCTGGATTCTGACGGTCTAATTCGCGTTGGGGGGCGATTAGAACACTCGTCATTATCTTTCCAGTCCAAGCATCCAATCTTATTAGCCAACCATACGATCACTACCATGATCATCCGTTATACGCATGTTGTATCTCTCCATGCCGGTCTTCAATCCACTCTTTCAAAACTTAGACAAGAGTTTTGGATTTTGAGAGCAAGAAGTCTAGTAAAGTCGGTTATTTATAAATGTGTTCCGTGTACAAGAGAAAAGGCTCAAGTAGCTAGTCAGCTGATGGGCCAGCTACCTACAAGTCGTGTTTCGGCGCCCTCTCGAGCGTTTCTACATAGCGGTGTCGACTACGCCGGACCAGTTTTTACACGTGCTTCAGCCGGCCGAGGAATTACCTCGCGAAAGGCCTACATAGCACTCTTTATTTGTTTAGCCACACGCGCTATTCATCTCGAACTGGTTAGTGATTACTCGACTGCTGCCTTTCTTAACGCTTTTCAAAGATTTTGTGCGCGACGTGGATTACCAGAGGTCATGTACTCGGACAATGGTACTACGTTCGCAGGAGCAGACAAGGAGTTGTCGCAAGCGTATCGAGACGCTCAAAGCGATGTTAACTTTCTCAACTTTATCGTGTCAGATAACATCACATGGAGTTTTATCCCTCCCCATGCTCCACACTTCGGTGGATTGTGGGAGGCAGGGGTCAAAAGCGTTAAATACCACCTTCGTAGGATATTAGGAAATCACACCCTCACTTTCGAGGAACTTACTACCGTGCTTTGTAAAGTTGAAGCATGCTTAAATTCAAGGCCCCTGTGCCCATTGACTGATTCGATTGACGATTTTGAAGTGCTCACTCCGGGTCACTTTTTGATTGGATCGGCAATCACAATCCATCCAGAACCTTCTATTCTGCAAATCAATGAAAACAGACTGTCACGGTGGCAGTTGTTGCGACAGATCACGGAGCGTTTTTGGAAGCATTGGCACGCCGACTATATTAACACGCTTCAACAGCGAACTAAGTGGCGAAAGGCAAAGTCACTTATCCATATCGGTTCCATGGTTCTGATTCAAAATCCTCTTCTTCCTCCTTGCAAATGGGAACTCGGACGCGTAATCCACTGTCAACCAGGCTCTGACGGATTAATTCGAGTAGTTTCCGTCAAAACAGCGAACTCGGAATATAAGCGTCCCATAACTAAGTTATGTGTGCTTCCAATCGACGTTGATTCTGACGATTCCATCGAGGATCAACCTCGAGTGTCAAGCAATTAGCGATAATTCTAGTGTAAGTTAATTATACGATTCTAATTCTAATTACGTTATAATTTATGTAGCAAGTAAGTCAAGTTTATGTTCATTAGTTAAGTCAAAGCGTGCAAGTAAAGTCGCCAAGGCGGGCGGCGCTTGCAATCCTAAGTTTAAGGTCGTGCGAATTAGTACGAACAGCGGATACTGTTGTTTACGCGATCTGCGTTAAATGTTAAAATCCGTCCGCGATAACAACAGTGATCTTTAGAAGTCAACTTTAAGTCAATATTGTCAGCCGTTTCAGGTCTACAATTTCACTTTAGTGCGATCTGAGCGTAATCAGAAGTTACATCTCAGTATCTTATATATTGCATGGGATCAATCGTGACGAACAATCACACGCAATTAGTTTTCATTTAGCAAACCTCACTCACACGGGAGTGAACGATGCATCCTTGTGTAAGGTATACCGCGAGATCGAGTAGTTTCGAAATTCAAATTTCGAGGCGGGCGGTATGTTTAGGATTCAGAAAAATTTGCCGCGCTCGATCGAACGAAAATTCACGAACAGTCGAGAATTTAAGTGAAAGCAATTGCCGCGGGCCTAACACGGCAGCACCTCGCGGCACGCACCGCGGGAAGCGCCGCGGAAGCAAATTTTCGGCCAATTAGCGCGTTCCGCGTGTACCCCTCGCGATCAGGCGGTCGATAGCGTGATCGATGAGGGTAGCATTCCGTCGGAGACAGTCGTCGCGGAGAGAGAGCCGGCGTTGGTCGCAAGTCAGACCAAAGAATTCGCGTTACCGTGTAATAAGTGCGTGAATGTATTATCGCGACAAATACGAACAGATTTGCGCGGTATTGTGTGACATATCGAGAGTGAAGAGTTAACGAGTAATCGGATCTCGTTCGCGACGCAACATACACGTTCTCGCGACGAATTCGCCATTGTCTCGTGCATGCTACGTGCACGTGATCGAACATTACGAGTATTCGGATCCTGCTGGAGGATTCACTGCGATATTCGCGTATCGGTGAATGCATGTCGTGCATTCTCTCTCTCGCTCGTTCTCTCTCTCTCTCTCTCTCTCTCTCTCTCTCTCTCCCGCGCTCTCTCTCACAATTGTCGTAGTACGCCGTCGCGACGAACTCGCCGTCGTATTGTGCACGCTGCGTACACGTGATCGACTCCTGCGAATATTCGAATCCTTCTGGAGGATTCTGTGTGATAGTTAATTGCATATAAATGCACGTGATCGAACATTACGAATATTCGGATCCTGCTGGAGGATTGAATGTCACATAATTGAAGACAATTATTAAGTCGCGTCAAATCATATGTGCGCGTGTTCGATAAATTATAACGGTCGTCCACAAGAGGACAAATTTGTTGTTGTACGATTCGCGATCGTGACTTTCAAATAAGACATTGTTTTCTCTTGCGACAAAAAACATTGGTGTCGATATCGAACAAACAGTTTTTTCTTTTGTGATCGCGAGCTTCGAAACGTGTACAGCAAACGCTTTCGATTCTCATATCGAGTTTTTGTTCCTTTTTTCTTTGATTTGTTTGTGTCAAGTCCAGGTGACTTTCTGACATGTGAAATAATAAATTGATCTGTTTTGTTCATCAACTTCAAGACTTCTTTTCAATTCGGCTTCCTACGTAAATCATCAATCTCAGCGCACACATGGGTGCGCGATCACCCTATTAAGATACAGTCCACTCAACAATTATCCTATTGTCCATCCATCACATCTCTCATGAGATTCCTATGATTTCTTTCCAAAAAAAAAAAAACGGGTGAAGGATTTGAGAGGCGGCGCGCGAGACGCGGCCCTAAAAAGGCCGAGCATGCTCGTTCGCCGCAGCTTCGCGTCGGACCACGGTTCAAGCCGCGCGTTCGCAACAGATCTAAATAATGGAAATTTTTAGTATCATTATTGTATTTATTTAATATTAAATTAATAAATTAATAGACACTATATATATATTAAGCGGGATTACTTAAAATCGACTTGTATTGTTTAATACCTTATTGTACCAAAAATTATTTGTTTATACCTTCATCAGAAGTTACATGGTCTTCAGAGGCAATATTATTCTTTTTATTTTGACTCACGTTTATTGCTGTTTCATCCATATTTTCGATATCCTTGTCCAAGTTTTGGTTATCATCATTAATCAAATCTAAATGTATAAAAAATTACACTATTAAGCATTACTTTATTTGCAAGTTAAAAAAATAATGTTAAAGATTTATAAAAATAATATATATATTTATTTATTGTTATACCATTTGTCAACTGTTCATTTTCTAAATGCAAATCCATGACAGTCATTAACGGAGATGGTGTCATTCGCGGATTTGAATCGTCATCATTTAAGTTGTTTGCTGTAACTGGTTGGAATGTTTTCTTTTTTCTTTTCCCTCGGCCTAATTGCGAACATGATGTATCTGATGTATCGGTTCGAATTTTTTTATGTACAACATCTATAGCTTCTTTATATGAATCTGTAATTACAAATTATTTTATTAATTGTCTATATATATACATACATTTGTATTACATGATTTATATAAGTCTTTTCCATAACCGTATTCATAAATATTGGGAAGTTATGATTTGATATATTAAATACAAAAAAGTCATTTTTTTAATATAAAACATGTTTAATTAAGATATTATCTTATTATATACTATCAATATTTTTATGACAATACTTACTACTTTGAAATATTAGTTGCACTATGTATTTTTGCCAATTGTCTTTTGGGGGTTCTTTCCGTAATATATATTTCCTAACATTTTTTTCCGGCCATTTACACATTATTTGATCATTTGTAAATGTCATCCATGAGGTTGGTACAACTTCTACAGCGTTTGATTGGCCTTCTATATTGATAAATTCAATCACTGACCAAGTCTGCAAAGCATATAAACCATTTAATTTTCAATTAATAAACATTATTATAATGTTATAATATGATCCCACAAAAAAAGACATCACAGATGTAAAAAAAAGCGCTAAGTTATATCTTTCGTCAGCAAAAATAGTTCTTTATAATAATAAAAAATATAATCTTCTCAAAAATTATGTTTATAGCCAAAATAATTCTTTGCAAAAATTAATCATTATCAAAAATATTTTCTCAAAAATTATATTTATAAATTATATTTTATTTTTGTTAATAATACTAGAAAAAAATTAAAATATTAGCATCAAAAAGTAGTGAAATCAAAAAATTGCGCTAAATAATTATATTGATAATACGAGAAAAAAGGTTAAAATATTAGCATCAAAATGTAGTCAAATCAAAAAGTTGCACTAAGTAAGTGACAACATAATATATAATATTTAGATAAATTTCTTATAATGATACAAATGTATAATTATTGCTTTATTTTAAAACGTTTATAATATATACAATAACAAAATAAATTCAGTAAAATATATATATATATATATATATATTTATTCATCTTTATATTTAAATAACATGAATAATTATGTAATTAATTTAAACTGGAATGTATATACATTGTAAAGTTATTATATATTTTTATAAAATATTTAGATAAATAGATATATATAAAAAATAAATTATTTATCTCTAAATAATTATTTAATTCAAATATATTTAAACGTATATTCAAAAAAGGTAATATAAGGCACAAAGAATTAAATTTAGGAAATTAAAAAAATTTAAAGTTAAATAAAAATTTTTAATTTAAATTAAAAAATAAAAGTAAAAATAAAAGTAAAAAAAATGTAATGTACAAAAAATACTTAGCGCTGTTTTTGTATTGTTATTTTAACACATTAGTAAATAAAATAAAATATAAATCAAAGTATAGACTAATTTTTTTACTGCAATACGCTTCAATAGAAATCTATAAACATATTACGTGGCTCGATATTCGAATGACATGTGGCTAGCTGAACATATCGATATACATGTATGAAATATATGTATATAATGTAACATGCAATAATTGTCATATTAAACAGATTCAACGATTGGGCAATGTGAATGGGCTAAGTGAAAATTATAAAAATGAATTTACTATACATTAATATATGCTAAAGACGTATACATATACATATATATGTTATTAATATATGTATACCAGGGTTGGGAAGTATCGAGTTAGTTGTAACGAAGTGTTATAGTCCGAATGACTATAACTATATTATATTATATTATATTAACATAGTTTTAATAATAAATTAGTAAGTCAGCTATTATATAATCATTTGAGAAACGTTCTTACGCTCTCGCGAAGCGCTTATCGCGAAAAGACGCAAACGCGATGAAATATAAGCGTTACGCCGAAACCCGCGGATCGCAAGCGAAGAATCAACCTGCTTCGCTTGCACCTAGATAAAAGCGTGTGAATAAAAATTAGCCAATGAAAGAGCTTCTCTACATCTTCCCCTGAAAGATGTAGAAAAGAGCAGGAGACCACCGCGAACGGAAAGCAAGGCGACGAAGTCAGTCGCTAACGAAAATCCAAAAAGTCAAGTCGCTAATTAGAACCTAACTAGGAGTCGAAGACAAGCCGCAGAATATAACTATCGCCTGTAATCTGATTATCGAGAGCGAGCACACCTAACTAATCACCCAGGTGGGATTATACATAATTAATCCAACTCAAGAAATAAGCGAAATAAAAGATTTATTCAAATACACAAGCGAAGTTAATCAAAGTGGAGACGCCCGCCGATCCTAGGATCCTCATCCTTCAGTCGACTGAGACCCCAAAATTTTCCGTGCCTTCCCGGAGGCACAACAATTTGGTGGCAGCGGTGGGATCTCAGCCGCAGGGCCGACGTGGTCTCCAAAATTTTCACAGCGGCGAAGACCTGTAAAAACACATACAATTATAACAAGTGTTAGACGGGCACGTCAGTAACTCTGACGGAAATAAGCAGAAGCCACGACTAGGAGAGAACGAGAGAGCGGACAACATAAACAGTGCAACGAGTGATAAGCAGCAGAGAATCGAAAAGGATCGCCGACGTCCAAGGACAACGCCGACCTACGACAACCTCACGGGCAGCGCATCAACACGAGCGACGACCCGCCGTATCTATCACCAACACGGAGCCGCCGTTATCAGCCCACGAGCGATCGAGTTGCAGCAGCAGCAGCCGACCCGTATAGAGCGTAACGATGCGAGCCGTTATACTGTAAGTCCGAATTTATTTGATTGCGTGAATGTCGGAAGGTGACGAAACACCCCGACAAGCGATTAAAAACCAATCGTGGTTGCATAGTACACCTGTACGGTTAACGACGCGAGTATTGCCTTTAACTGCGCAAAATCTCGAAAGCGTTCGTAGAAATTTAGACAGCGACTTGACAAACGAAAATAATACCGAGTTACCTCCGAACGTAATAAACGAACGAGAATTTCCATTTACTAGTTTTGACGCGAGTATATTCGCAAAAAATCCAAGCGACTCCGTTCAAGTAACTCAAAACGAACCGCGTCGATTGCGACCGTATATCAGCCGAACTCCAAGTAGAGTATCTTCGCGAAGAGAATTTTCATTAACGTCATACGACAGCGAAATATTCGATCCCGAAGAAATTTATAGCGAAATAAATATGGCAGAAAATACAAACGCGAACGCAACTATTCCGCCAACCGCGATAGATGCCGAAATAAGCATACTCCGACAAACCCTTGCACAAATTGGACAGAATTTAGACGTCACGTTACAACAACCCTCCGTCGTAGCGCCCGGAGAAATTTCACAAATGCTTAATATAATACAAGCTATACATGCAGAGCTACATACACTAAACACACGTATGAATAGGATAGAAGCCGCACAGGCATACACACACGCAGACGAACAGCGGGAGTCCGATTACGAGCCTCGTATGACTTACGGACGGACTGAACGCGACGTACGAAATCGACGGAGTACTGCACGACAATATATGTCTCTAAAAGAAGCGCGAATGATGATACCCGAATTCGACGGTACATCGCGACACCGCCTTCAGGAATTTCTAAACGCATGCACATATACAATGCAAAACATACATCCCGGAGACGAAGAGTCTCTGATACAGGGCATACTATTTACTAAATTAAAAGGTAAAGCCATGCAAGTCTTCGAAACGCGAGACATACAAACGTTTGAAGAATTAAAGCAACAACTAGAGACCGCATACCAATGCAAGCAAAGTACTGCCCACTTGCAATTAGAATTTAATTCGCTAAAGCAGAAATATAATGAGACAGCACAAAATTTCGGGCAACGCGTCGACCAGCTCGCTATGAATTTATACGATTCAATGATAGAGGGAGAAAACCAAACAAGCTCAGAGAAACGCACTATCTTACAAACGATCCAAACCCAAGCATTATTAAATTTTCAATTAGGGCTACGAAGCGACTTAAAGGTACTCGTACGCTCACAACAATATACGACGCTTCAAGAAGCGATAGCCGGCGCGAGCGCGGAAGAGAGATTTATCGGACCTAGCACGTCACGGGCAACTAATTCCTCGCTAAATAAGCCTGAATCAACGCGGTCAGGACAGCAAACGACGGGACAATGTTATAGATGTGGAAAACCCGGACATTACGGACGAGACTGTCGTAGCACAATCAACGTTCTGCCGAAACCGGAAAAATCCTCGCGCGTATCCGCCATCGAAAAATTTTGCAACCATTGCAAAAAACGTGGACATAACCGCGAAGAATGTTGGGAATTAAACGGACGACCGAAAAATAATACGCCCCCACGGAACAAGCCAGAGGATCGAAAAAAACCGCGAAGTATTAATAAAATAGATAATCAAAGAATCCGGCAGGAGAGAAATTCCGAGTCCGAACGTAGCAGCGATGAAGACGGAGAGCGCGGATAAGATTAAGAAGACTCGCGCGCTCAAATATCAGGTGACACACGTGCGCCGAACGCCGAGAGAAAGAGCGAATTTAAATATAATTACTCTGCCTATGCGAGAAGCAAAACGCGGAAGAGTAAATATGCTTTACGATTCGGGAGCTACGATTTCATTGATAAAAGTGAAACACTTGAAGGGCGAGACCGAAATTTACAATAATAAAATAACCCTCGTTGGAATAACCGGTCATAAAGCAAAGACGATCGGAAAAATATACGCGACAATTGAGCTAAACGGAAACAAGATAAAACACGCGATTTACGTCGTGAAAGATGATTTCCCAATGGAATATGACGGGATCATAGGAATCGACTTCCTCCAGAAGCAGCAAGTCACGTGCGATTACAAAAAACGCGAATTACAAATCGGAAACGCCGTCCTAAAATTGCAACCGTACAACAAAATTATCTTAAAACCGCGTAGTGAAACAATTATACACGCAATAACAAATGATAAGCTAAAGAAACCGCTCCAGGAATCTATATCGGACGATGTTTGGTAGAACCGAAGAATTACCAATGTCCCATCAGTGTAATTAATACAACTGATAAGCCGGTCGAGATACACACACCCCTCGTAACCGTAGAAGACGCTTGCGAAGATAACGCGCACGAATTGTACACAATACATATAGACGAGACTCCGAATCAATTAACGCGTGACGAACGAATTTGACAATTGTTACACACAAAGCATTTAAACGAGGAAGAAAGGAAAGCGATACAGAAAATATGCGAATAATATAGCGACGTGTTTTATTTAAGCGGAGAACCACTGTCATGCACAGCAACGCTAAAACACGAGATAAGCACGCGCGCCGATACCTCACCCGTCAATGTGAGACCGTATCGCCTTCCCGAAAAACACAAATCAGAAGTGAACAAACAAGTACAAGAAATGCTAAAAGACGGAATTATTAGTACAAGCATTAGCCAGTGGAATGCACCGTTATTAGTAAAGACTGACGCAACAGGCAAACCGCGATTAAGAGTAGTAGTCGATTTCCGAAAGTTAAATGAATTGACTATAGGCGACTCATTCCCACTGCCGAATATTACCGATATTTTGGATCAGCTGGGAAACGCGAAGTATTTTACGACGCTCGACCTTGCATCTGGATATCACTAGATACCGATGGCCGAGCGCGACAAAAATAAAACAGCCTTCTCGACTCCCTACGGACACTACGAGTTTAATAGAATGCCGTTTGGACTTAAAAACGCGCCTGCGACTTTCCAACGACTTATGAACTCAGTGCTAACCGGGATACAAGGACTCCGATGTCTCGTTTATCTCGACGACATCGTTATATACGGATCCAGTTTAGAGGATCACAACAGAAGACTCGCGGAAGTATTACAACGCCTACGGAAACATAGTCTCAAACTACAGCCTGACAAATGCGAATTTTTACGAATAGAGGTAATATACCTTGGACATATTATTTCCGAAAACGGCCAGATCCGTCGAAATTAGAGGCGGTAAAAAATTTTCCGACACCACGGAAAGTAAAAGACGTACAATCGTTTATCGGACTAACGGGTTATTACCGGAAATTTATAGAAAATTTTTCGCGAATCGCAAAACCGTTAACAAAATTAACGAAGAAAACGGAAACGTTCGAATGGAAAAACAAACAACAAATTGCGTTTGAAAAATTAAAGGAAAAATTAACGACAGCGCCAGTGCTAAAGTATCCGGATTTCAATGAAGAATTCAACGTGACTACCGATGCCTCGGATTATCAATCGGAGCCGTACTATCACAAGGAACGGTAGGCAAGGATAGAGCTATCGCATACGCCAGCCGAGTATTATCTCGCGCGGAACAAAATTATAATACTACGGAGAAGGAACTATTGGCAATTGTATGGGCTGTTAAACATTTTCGACCATACATTTATGGCACAAAGTTTAAAATAATTACCGATCATAAACCCTTGATATGGCTATTCAAGACCCCGGGTCTAGATTAATCCGTTGGAGACTGAAACTCGAGGAATATGATTATGAAATCATACACAAGGCCGGACGAGCAAACGCGAATGCCGACGCGCTAAGCCGACAAGTAACCCGAGATATCAACGAGGAGACAAAAAATAGAATCTTCACGTTAGAAGAAGACGAAGAAGAAAAAGAAGAGGAAGAATTCGCAGATAATACAAAGAAATATTCTGAAGAGGAAAAGAAACAAATACTCTATGAATATCACGATGCACCCACAGGAGGGCATCAAGGAATCGAACGAACAATCAAAAGAATTCGATTAAACTATAACTGGCCAGGATTGACAAAAGATGTCGAACAATATATCGCAAAATGCAAATCCTGCCAAAAAAATAAATTATCGCGCCGAATAAAAGCACCCCTCGTAATCACAGATACTCCGAATAAACCATTTGAAAAATGTGCATTAGATATCGTCGGACCGTTAACAGTTACCACTAACGGAAACAAAGCCTGACGAAACTCAGTAAAGCGATACCGATCGCAAAACAGGAAGCAAATACCGTCGCGAAAGAGTTCGTTACAAAAATAATTTTCGAACACGGCATTCCCGAAAAAATTTTAACAGACCTAGGCACAAATTTTATGAGCGAAGTATTTAAAAATATATGCAAATTATTAAGAATAAAAAAGATACAAACAACCGCGTATCACCCCGAGAGTAATGGAGCATTAGAAAGATCGCACCGCACATTAGCCGAATATTTGCAACAATATATAAATGCTGACCAAACCGACTGAGATGAATGGGTGCCATACGCAATGTTTACATATAATACCACTCCTCATTCAGCTACGGGATATACCCCCTTTGAACTAATATATGGACGACAAGTCGAACTACCGACGGCACTAACAAAACCGCCTAAACTGACGTATAATTACGATGACTATCTACAGGAACTAAGGGAAAGAATACGTGCCTCAAATCAACTTGCGAAAGAAAATATAAATAAAATCGAAAGAATACTTTGATAAATCCGCGAAAGAAACCGAATTTAAAATAGGCGACAAAGTACTCGTATACGACGAGACACTCCGACGCGGACGATCCAAGAAATTAGACGCATTATGGGCAGGACCGTATACAATAATAGAAAAAAATTCAAGCGTAAATTACACAGTAAAAAAAGGAAGAAGAGCGATACGCATACACACAAATAGATTAAAATTATTTATTGAAAATTAGGACTTACCTAATTGTCTGCTTCGTCCTCGCGACATAAACGCCCATAAGGAAGAGGCCGCCCCTCTTGCAAAGCTCTCAAAGTCTGCATGGCCGGAATCATAAATCCCTCCTCGGGAGGCACCAAAGCAACTTCGCGCACAACGCGCACACCAGACCTCACATTTACACTTACGTGTAAAGAAAATGGAAAAGAGCTAGCCGCATATCTTGCGACAGCCCCCAAAGCCCGTTCGAAACGGCCGGTCGGCAATGCGGGCCCCATCGAAGAAATCTCAAACACGAGAAGCATAGCGGTTCCCACCAGGGCACAAACTCCACATGGCATCGCGAACAATCGAACCACATGTCGGAACCAACCATTTTTTTTTTTGAAGACGCAACGATAGTAATAAATCAAAGGTTGTCATAAGACTAAAGGGACGACAGGAGACATATAGACCGAACGCCCCTCTTGCTTGATAAAAAATTGCAAACGAAAGCATATTCAAGATCAGGACAAATGTAATGTTAGACAATATACCTCGTCCCGCACGATATGGATAACCTTACACCAAGAAGACACTTGGCTATACTCGACCTCCGCTGAACAGACAATAACCATACGATGCGACGGACGATCAGAAAGTAAAGTAATCAAAAACACAGGCGAGATTACATTAAACGAAAATTGTAAACTGACAACAACAGACACAACATTACAAACGGCAGGAAAACTGTACGGAAATACCTTAGAAACTTTCCTACCAAATATAAATATAACAAAAATAGGACATGATCAGGACACATTAGAAAACATCTCACAACATCGTTTGGAATTGACAAAACTCAGAGACAAAATAGAAACTATAGACAACGACTTACAAAACAACGAACAAAATTTTTATGCACGGAAGCAATTTGTCTACCCAATGACATTTACCGGAACAGTAATGACAGTAGCTACAATATTCATTTTAACATGGATAATAATAATAAAAAGAAAAAATAAAAACAAAAAACAACCGAAAACTACAACAAATATTGACTTCGAAATACCGAGATCAATCCTAAGAAGAAGTCAAAGTACTAGAATTTAAGAAACGATTGTAATACTATACTGTAACGGGAAACCACTATTATATGTAAGTTAAGAAATTAAGAACGAAAAACTTCGTACCTCCGTTTTTCTTTTTCAACGGGGGAGGAATGTTATAGTCCGAATGACTATAACTATATTATATTATATTATATTAACATAGTTTTAATAATAAATTAGTAAGTCTTTGAGAAACGTTCTCACGCTCTCGCGAAGCGCTTATCGCGAAAAGACGCAAACGCGATGAAATATAAGCGTTACGCCGAAACCCGCGGATCGCAAGCGAAGAATCAACCTGCTTCGCTTGCACCTAGATAAAAGCGTGTGAATAAAAATTAGCCAATGAAAGAGCTTCTCTACATCTTCCCCCGAAAGATGTAGAAAAGAGCAGGAGACCACCGCGAACGGAAAGCGAGGCGACGAAGTCAGTCGCTAACGAAAATCCAAAAAGTCAAGTCGCTAATTAGAACCTAACTAGGAGTCGAAGACAAGCCGCAGAATATAACTATCGCCTGTAATCTGATTATCGAGAGCGAGCACACCTAACTAATCACCCAGGTGGGATTATACATAATTAATCCAACTCAAGAAATAAGCGAAATAAAAGATTTATTCAAATACACAAGCGAAGTTAATCAAAGTGGAGACGCCCAGCCGATCCTAGGATCCTCATCCTTCAGTCGACTGACCCCAAAATTTTCCGTGCCTTCCGGAGGCACAACAGAAGTTACAGTTACAGTTACTTTTTTCGGTAACTATAACTTAACTTCGTTACTTTTTTCCATCTGTAACTGTAACTGTAACTTAGTTACATTTTTTTAGTAACTAGTAACTATTTTAATAGTTACTTTATTAGTTACTTTTTTTGGAAACATGCGCTAAAAGTATTGTTTAAGTATGATAGCCGTTATATTATTAAATTAAATTTTGATAACAGTAGCATATGGATCTTCATATGATTTAATCTTTTACCTAAAATTTTCATTTTGTGTACATAAAATAATATAACACATAATTAAGATCGACCAATCACAGTCAAATATTTAAAAAAATTCTTAAAGGTAATAATTGATCGATTTGCTTGCGACTTTGCGATTACCATTTAGTAACTTACTATAACTATTTTTACTGTTGTATATAAAGATCATTCACACATTGATGTTAATTGCAAGCAATGGCAGGAGAGAAGGGATGCGGGGAACAGAGTGGTAGGAAAAAGTTTGAAAAATAAGAGAAAGGTAGAGGAAGGAATGACGAGGAGAAGCCGACGAGTGGAAGGAGATAGGGGCGAGCAAGGAGGCGAGAAAGATGGGAGAATATGGTGTCGAAGAGGCTGCATGGAAGAGGAAAGGAAGTGTTGGGGGAGGTCCACGGGGGGGATGGAAAAAGCAGAGGGATAGAGAAAGAGAGGTGGAGATATGGGGAGGGGGATGAGCGGAGAGAAGGAGGATAGGAGAGAAAAAGGAAGAAATATAAGAAGAGGGAAATAAAGCGTAGAGGAATTAAGTAAGGAAAAGACCGTTGGAGGGGAAGGCGATAACCAGAAATGAGAATATAACGTACAACGTGAGGGGCGGGGGGCGGGGGGAGAGCGAGTAAAAGGAGAAAAGAGGGTGCAATAGAGAACTTAGTAGTGAGAAGGGAATAAAAGAACGGGTTGTGAAGGAAGTTAGCAAATCGATCAATATTACATTCAAGAATTTTTTAAATACTTGACTGTAATTGTGCATAAAATGTAAGCTCCTTATATTTAAAACAATGTATATTATTTTTAAAAAGTAACTGAAAAGTAACGACTCGTTACTTTTAGAGTAACTGTAACTGTAACGAGTTATTTTTTAAAATCGGTAACTTGTAACTGTAACTAGTTATTTTTTCAATGAAATAACTGTAACTGTAACTAGTTACTTTTACAAAGTAACCTTTCCCAACCCTGATGTATACATATATTAATTAATGTATATGGAGCATTTCATTTCAAAGTGTTTAATTGATCAATCAAAATATAAATGAATAAAAATTTCTTTATTCTGATACATGTTTTAAAGCATTGGCAATGTTTCCTGATCGCAATCAAAGTTTCGAGATAGATGTTTAAAGCGCATTATTTTCATTATGAATTTTTTATAAAAAAGATTCAAATATAATTTCATGATTCTTTAATTTCGACTTATTTTGACTTCATCATTTCACTCTCCAAAGATAGGATGCGACTTCTGTGTGTGATATATTCTGTATATACACATTTCGTTACTAATCATCATTTTTAAGGACGTTTCGTAGTCAAAGGGCTATAATACAAAAACAGCGCTAAGTATTTTTTGTACATTACATTTTTTTTACTTTTATTTTTACTTTATTTTTTAATTTAAATTAAAAATTTTTATTTAACTTTAAATTTTTTAATTTCCTAAATTTAATTCTTTGTGCCTTATATTACCTTTTTTGAATATACGTTTAAATGATATTTATTGAATAAATAATTATTTAGAGATAAATAATTTATTTTTTATATATATCTATTTATCTAAATATTTTAAAAAATATGATAATAACTTACAATGTATATACATTCCAGTTTAAATTAATTACATAATATTCATGTTTATTTAAATATAAAGATGAATAAATATATATATATATATATATTTATACTGAATTTATTTTGTTATTGTATATATTATATAAACGTTTAAAATAAAGCAATAATTATACTTTGTATAATTATAAGAATTTATCTAAATTATATATATTATGTTGTCACTTACTTAGTGCAACTTTTTGATTTGACTACTTTTGATGCTAATATTTTAACCTTTTTTCTCGTATTATCATATAATGTATTTAGCCGCAATTTTTTGATTTCACTACTTTTTGATGCTAATATTTTAATTTTTTTCTAGTATTATTAACAAAAATAACTATTAATATAAATATAATTTTTGAGAAAATATTTTTGATAATGATTAATTTTTGCAAAGAATTATTTTGGCTATAAACATAATTTTTGAGAAGATTATATTTTTTATTATTATAAAGAACTATTTTTGCTGACGAAAGATATAACTTAGCGCTTTTTTTTTACATCTGTGATGTCCTTTTTTTGTGGGACTCATATGATCACATTATAATCTGTTTATTAATTGAAAGTAAATTGTTTTTATATGCTTGCAGACTTGGTCAGTGATTGAATTTATCATATAGAAGGCCAATCCAAACGCTGTAAAGTTGTACCAACCTCAGGATGACATTTCCAAATGATCAAATAATGGGTAAATGGCCCGAAAAAAATGTTAGAAATATTATAAATACGGAAGAACCCCCAAAGACTATGCAAAATACATAGTGCAACTAATATTTCAAAGGTAGTAAGTTTGTCATAAAACTCTTGCTAGTAGATAATAAGATAATATCTAATTAACATGTTTTTATATTAAAAAAAATGAACTTTTTTTGTATTTAATATATCAAATTCAGACATTCCCATATTTATGAATACGGTTATGGACAGACTTATATGAATCATTTAATACAAATGGTATGTATATATCTGACAATTAAATAAAATAATTTTAATACAGATTCATATACGGAAGCTATAGATGTTTGTACATAAAAAATTCGAACCGATACTCAATACATCATGTCGAATTAGGCCGAGGTAACAAAAAAAGAAAACATCCAACCAGTTTACAGCAAACAACTTCAATGTGACCGAATTCAAATCCGCGAATGACACCATGTCCTTAATGACTGTCATGGATTTGCATTTAGAAGAATGAACAGTTACCAATGGTATAAAACCATCCATCCATTATATATTAGTTTTTAAACTAACATCTTTACAACCATTGTTTTTTACCATTGTCAAATAAAGTCATTGCGTTAAATCGTGTAATGTTTTAGACTTTAGATTTGTTACTGAGATAACCCAAAACTTGGGACAGGATATCTAAAATTGGATGAACAGCAATAAACGTGAGTCAAAAATAAAAAGCATAATATTGCCTCTGCAGACCATGTAACTGTCTGATAAGATATAGAACAAATAAGGGTTTTTTGGGAAATTAAAGAAGGAAAAGGGGGAAAGGAAAAAGCCGAGGGGGGAGGAAGAGAGGGGGAAATGTCTGGGAAGAAAAGAGGAACTAGAAGGGAAATTAGGATGGAAGGAAAAAAGAGGAAGGGGAGAGGAATATAATGGATGGGGTGGGAACAGAAAGACAGGGGAAAGGCAGAAGAGGAAAGATGGGAGAGGATAAGAGAGTCGAGATATAATAGATGGTATGGGGAATGGAAGGAGGAGGGTTTACCGGAATACCTGAGAAAGGGATGGGGCGAAAGTAGATGGAGAAGGATAGTTAGGTTCAGAATGAACAATGAGATGAGAGGGGCAAGATACTGAGAAGAAGAGGGGAAAAGAAGGTGTAGGTTATGCGGGATAGAAAATGAAACATGGGAGCATGTGATAGGAGAATGTGGGGGAGAAGGGGGGAAGGGAAACTGGTGGGAAAGAATGAAGGAAATACTGCAGGAAGGAGGAGAAGGGGAAGGATGGATGAGAGAAATAGAGAAAAAGAGGGAAGAGGGGAGAACGGAAGAAAGGAGGGAGGGAGGGGAAAAGGAGGAAGGAAGTATGAGGAGGAGAATGAGTGAGGTATGAATGAGGTGGTGGAGAATGTATGGGGAATCGGAAGCCGAAGCGAAGCGATAGGTAGGGACGGCTCTTTCTCTCTCTAAAGTAGTAGATAAGTAGGTTAAGGTAGAATTAAGTTATTTGTAAATTAGATGTAAGAGTAGAGTTAAGAGTAGATATAAGTAAGATTGTAAGAGTTTGTAAGGTTGGGGAACGCTCCTTCAAAAGCGCCTTCAATCCCTTAGGGGACGAATAAAGAATTGAATTGAATTGAATTGAATTAACAAAAATAAAATATAATTTATAAATATAATTTTTGAGAAAATATTTTTGATAATGATTAATTTTTGCAAAGAATTATTTTGGCTATAAACATAATTTTTGAGAAGATTATATTTTTTATTATTATAAAGAACTATTTTTGCTGACGAAAGATATAACTTAGCGCTTTTTTTTTACATCTGTGATGTCTTTTTTTGTGGAATTTCACATATTTTTGCAAAGATCATTAAACAAAATGCATTAAATAAATGTATATTTTTTTATATTTATAATGAGAGAAGACGAGAGAGAGCAAGAGGACCAAAGAGAGAGAGCGGGAGAGAGCAAGAGGGAGCAAGAGGGAGCAAGAGAGAGCGAGAGAAAGCGGGAGAGAGCAAGAGAGAGCGAGAGAGAGAGAGAGCGAGAGAGAGCGATAGAGAGCGATAGAAAGCGGGAGAGAGCGAGAGAGAGCGATAGAGAGCGATAGAAAGCGGGAGAGAGCGAGAGAGAGCGGAAAAAAACGAGAGAGAGCGAAAGAGAACGAGAGAGAGCGGGAGAGAACAAAAGAAGGCGAGAAACAGCGAGAGAAAGCGAGAAAGAGCGAGAAAAACCGAGAAAGATTGAGAGAAGACGAGAGAGAGCAAGAGAACGCGAGAGAGAGCGGGAGAGAGCGAGAAAACGCGAGAGAGAGCGGGAGAGAGCGAGAGAACGCGAGAGAGAGCGGGAGAGAGCGAGAGAACGCGAGAGAGAGCGGGAGAAAGCGAGAGAACGCGAGCGAAAGCGGGAGAGAGCGAAAGAACGCGAGAGAGAGCGAAAGAAAGCGAGAGAGAGCGAGAGTAAGCGAAAAAAACCGAGAAAGAGCGAGAGAAGACGAGAGAGAGCGAGAGAGAGCGAGAGAAAGCGAGAGAAGGCAATAGAGAGCGAGAAAAAGCGATAGAGAGCGGGAGAAAGCGAGAGAGAGCGAAAGAGAGCGAGAGAGAGCGAGAGAGAACGAGAGAGAGCGGGAAAGGACGAGAGAAGGCGAGAAACAGCGAGAGAAAGCGAGAGAGAGCGGGAGAACGCGAGAGAGTGCGGGAGAGAGCGGGAAAGAGCAAGAGAGAGCGAGAGAGAGCGAGAGAGGGCGAGAGAGGGCGAGAGAGAGCGAGAGAACGGGAGAGAACGAGAGAAGGCGAGAAACAGCGTGAGAAAGCGAGAGAGAGCGAAAAAAACCGAGAGAGAGCGAGAGAAGACGAGAGAGAGCGAGAGAACGCGAGAGAGAGCGGCAGAGAGCAAGAGGGAGCGAGAGACAGCAAGAGAGGGCGAGAGAGAGCGAGAGAGAGCGATACAAAGCGGGAGAGAGCGAGAGAAAGCGAAAGAAAGCGAGAGAGAGCGGGAGAGAACGAGAGAGAGCGAGAAACAGCGAGAGAAAGCGAAAAAAACCGAGAGAGAGTGAGAGAAGACGAGAGGGAGCGAGAGAGAGCGAGAGAGGCCGAGAGAACGCGAGAGAGAGCGGGAGAGAGCGAGAGAGACCGGAAGAAAGCGAGAGAGCGAGAGAGAACGAGAGAAGGCGAGAAACAGCGAGAGAAAGTGAGAAAGAGCGAAAAAAACCGAGAGAGAGCGAGAGACGACGAGAGAGAGCGAGAGAACGCGAGAGAGAGTGGGAGAGAGCGAGAGAACGCGAGAGAGAGCGGCAGAGAGCGAGAGAACGCGAGAGAGCGGTAGAGAGCAAGAGAGAGCGAGAGACAGCGAGAGAAAGCGAGAGAGGGCGAGAGAGAGCGAAAAAAGACGTGGGAAAGCAAGAGAGAAATGGTGAAAGTGGTGGGAGAGAGAGGGGAGAGAGAGGGGGAGAGAGAGAGAGAGAGAGAGTGAGAGAGAGCAAGAATTTATTTTTTGTTTGGTTGCTTAAAAGGTTAAGCAGCTGAGGAAAATGTCACTATACTAGGATGGGTGACCGCGGATAAGGTAAAGCAGCTTCGGACAGAATCACTTTGTCGGGATGGGTGATCGGGACAAGTACGACGCCGTATCTTAAAAAAAAGTGACACCTTTTCGACCAAAAAATAACTTGAAAAATTCATATCTCCGCAACCAATAGAGCTATCAAGTTCCTTAAGGTCTCATTTTACTCGGAAAAAATCGCGCTTTCGATTGATATGGTCATCTTTTGAAAAATATGTTTCCGTTCATGAAATATTTCAAATTTTTGTTTTCAAGGTTACGAAAATCGTGTTACGTCCGGTAAAGGATACACAGTAGCGTCCTACGGATAATTTTCGCTATTGTTTCGATATTTTCGCTATCTTTTCGATATCTTTCGATATTTTTTTTTGTTTTTTTGTAGATTGTATTTTAATTTGACGAATAAATATATAACTTAGCGAGACGCTACCGCGTCTCCTGATATACTCGTACCTACTAAAAAATACCTAAACTATTATTTGCAATTATATTATATTTTATATTATTCTTGCATATGAATCAATGGCATGATGATAAAACCATCGTCGTAAGGAAATTTCACACATTTCCCTTTAATGTCGTGAATATTGACTGTGTACAAATCATATGACAAATGTTGTGTTTGCTGAATATTAAATAATTCTGAGGAACAAGGTGAACTGAAAAATGGTTTTGATTCAATGAATTTTCTTCCCTTTAAAAAGATTTCTGAAGTCTTGATTTCTTTATAAATACTTTCGACACAAAATACACAATTGTTTTTTAACATAACGCAATTATCTTTATCACATGTGCTTAGTTCAAACTTTTCAATGATTACTGTTTTGTAGAATATAAAATCTTGTTTATGAAATTGATCAGTACATTGCTGACGTAAAATTGGATACGTTTTTTCATTATCATTGTTTTGCATATATTCTTGTTCTTTTAACCTATTACAAATTTGTTGTAAAGGATTTCTTGTAGCTTGAATTGTTTTTTTTTATCTCAAATAAATAATTTTCATATTTAAAACAACTGAAAGTGTCAAGTGGACCATGTTGCAAGCAATCTATGGGCAAATGTATAAGGCCATGAACATTATGAGTAATATATTCTTTTCCGTAAAGTATTGCATATTTTTGAACAAAGTATTCGAGTAGTTTCAATGAATAATTATTATAAATTCTGTATAATGCAGGACTGCATAAAATTCGAATAGCGCAGGATAAGGCCATGAAATGTGTGTATATATTTTTGTTTGCAATCTTTTTTAAAACAATTGGTCCGGTGTATAATAAAAATTGCCTTAATTCAGTGGCTTTATAGTATTCAATGTCCTCTAAACTTCTTGGCAAGCGTGGAAAATCTTTCGGCACATAATTCTTCAAAAACAATAATTGATTATTAATATCATTTTTATCAGTCTCGGGTAAACGATGATTTTTTTTCCCTCTTATCCAAAACATAATTAATCTTTTAACTACGCCTAGAAATACAAGATGCATGCCATCGAGAGGAACTTGAGATACGAAACCAATATTTAGCTTTTCGAAAGGACTTGTATCTTTATGGAATTCCTCATCTAATTTATTTCTGATACTGAAATCAGTCCGCAATTGTGCATTTGTTTGTAAAAAAGTCATTCTTCCATTAACAAAGGTCCCTTCTTGAATGCATTTTGTGCAGGCATTATAGCCTGTATGACCTTTAATACATAAAATAAATGATTTTGCAGGAGCATCACAAAGAAGTTTACCAACCTTTACTTTTATTATTTTTTTATTTATGTTAAAACCATTTTGTTCTAAATGTTTGAACTCTGTTATAAACTCAGTTAAAAATTGGTCTACATAGGCTGGTTTCTTGTGTCCGTGATATATCCCAGCCGCAAAAGGTTTTTTAATATTTTTATCAACCAGATTTAGATCTATGGAGATAAGAATAGGCCAGAGTTGACTTTTTGAAGAATTAGATATCGGTAAACCATCAATGTTTATGTTAAGAGGTAATACTATTTCTACATTTTGCATCAAATGTTTTTGCATATTTAAACTATTATTAATTATCCTACGTAGTCCATTCTCTATGCCAATGTGACAATAGAAACCTGGAGGAACACTTTTAAGTTCATATGGACATGAACTTGGTGTTTTTAAAAGAGTTCGCGAGTCTTTTGCTAATTGTGGAAATATCACTCGTAGAATACCCAACAATTCATTCATGGCAGATTGACTAAGCAAATGTCTGTATTTTAAAAACCATTGTTTCACAGCGTTAACTATGAAATCATTTACAATAGGGAGATTATTACATAAATTTTCAAATGATAAAGAAGTATCTGAACAGTTAATTTCTTCAATCACATCAATATATTCCAATGGTTCAATCTCAATTTTTTCTGGAATCTCGGGAATCACATTATCATGGTTTTCACATTGTTCTTGTTTTTCATTATGTTTCTTTGCAGTATCTACATTTATATTTGTAGTATTTACATTTATGACAGTATCTACATTTATAATTGTTTTTATGTTATTAGGCAAATTATTCGTCTGAATTAATTGTCGATTCAACTGCAAGATGTGTATTAATTCTTTTTTTACCATCCGTCTCATATGACGTTTTGTAACAAAACATTTTTTTATTTTAGCCATTATTGTTTTAATTTTTATGTCAGTATTGCTATTATTGACTTGATAAAAAAATCACTGAAAAAATTAAAATCATTCACATGAGATGCTCATATAGTTAATACGTAGTTTTTAAGATTTTATGGTATTTAACGTTATTAAAATAATATATATACACAATATATACTTACATGGCAGGAATCTCGAACGTCACCAACAGGCAGATCCATTGCTTCCAGTTATAAATAAAGATGAATTTAAAATTTAATTATAAAACGACTTATAAACCTCCAATAAAGCCCAACAAACACAATTGTCTTATTATTATATTTGGGTATTCTTATTCACATACGAAAGCTCCTGAGACGAAACGCCGCGCTCCCTAGTTACGCGTATCAACTCGTTGCTAACGAACGAGCGGTGATTATTATAGATTCCTAAAACATTCTTGGAACATGTATGAGATATTTGTGGTATAGTAAATATGTTACAATAGATTTTTTTTAAGTCACCACGAGTGAAATATTTTTTTCGACTGTCGCAAAGATAAATTGAGTACATATATGTATAAAACACGATTATTTATAAATATTTCAATTAAATATTTGTACATTTTTTAAATAAAAATATGAAACTATACTTTTGTTTACTTAACTATGTTTTGCATGAAACGTTAAACAAAAACTATTTTCAAAATATTATAAATTTATAAAATATTAAAAATTCAGTGATTTATTAATGTATACGTACTTTATTTATTAATGTATATATACGTACCTTATTTATATTAATGTATATATATACGTACCTGATATTTACTAAAAAGCTTTTGTGTTATCATTTCAAAAACGTTGATGTAACACAATTGTACAAAAACAATTGTACAAACACAAATATATAAAATCTGCAATGCAGTGTAATATTTTTGAATATGTTACAAAGTAAATGTTTCATATAAAACGTTCATAGAATATTATGAAATTAAATGTTTCAGGAATGTCACAAATGTAACATTGCTGTAATGTCTCTGAACGTTACAAACTAAACATCCCAAATGAAACGTTTATGGAATGTTTTAAAATATATGTTTTATGAACGTAGCAAATGTAACATTGCTGTCATGTCTCTAAGGTTACAAACTAAACATCCCAAATGAAACGTTTATGGAATGTTTTAAAATACATGTTTTATGAACGTCGCAAATGTAACAATGCTGTAATGTCTCTGAACGTTACAAACTGAACATCCCAAATGAAATGTTTCTAGGATGTTGCCAAACATTTCTTTCCTAACATTTCAAATTATCGATATAACAGCCAAAATGTTACATTTCTGGAACAGTGCATGAATGTTGCAATTGAAATGTTATTTTGAAACGTTTACGAAACATTTCATAAACATATTTATGTAACGTTTCAAATTTGCAATATTATTGCCGAAATGTAACATCCCCTGTATGTTTCATGTTTAGCGGGTATATATATATATAATTTTTCTTTATAAAATCAATAAAATCAATGTTTACAAGCAACTATTATAATAAATATATATATTTAAAATACATCTAATATATATAATTTTGATTTAAACACCCTTTATACTGCGCATGATGCAACACGCCTTAACCGAACAAATATTTTGGAAAATCGTTCGTTTATATACAAACAGCAAGTGAGTAATACAATATAGAATATAATATAAAAAAATAAAATTACATAACTTAAATAATGTATAATAATAGAAGTTTTATAAAATGTCCCTTAATTTTCTTGCTTCTTCTGACATTATTTCATAATGGTGTTTTTTAGTTTTACAATTCCGCTATTTTTCTCGTTTTTCTACTATATTTATTTTTAATTTCATTATTTTTACTATGAAAACCGCTTTTGTAGAAAGAAGTTGTTGATTTATCGTTGTCTCTCTTTCATATGCAGATTCATTGTTGTTTTGTTTATTTTTGTTTCATAATTTGTTATTTTTTGAAAATAATTTTTAAAATTTTTATTCTTTTTATTATTTCCCTTATTTATATATATGTATATTGTCCATAATTCTTATAATTTCTTTTCTTTTAATTGCATCTTTTGCTATTTTTTATTTGTTTTCTAATCCTTTTTAACAGGTTATTAAATATCTAACATCTCTTTTCCATTACCTTCTCCATTTTTCATTATTCTTCTCTCGTAGATCTACCTACTTATTTTTCTAATTTTTTGTTTTGTCTTTATTTTCTTTTAATTTGTTTTGTTATTGTTCAAATCATTTTATAACTCTCTCAATACTTTGTTCAAATATAATCTGTTTTAGTGCTTTAATGAAAAATTAAATAATATATTATTTAATTGCATTTAAAATTATGTTATATTCTTTATTATCATAATATAAATATAAGATATATAAATTTGTTGTGTGCCTCGGGAGAGACACTTAAGGGTCGCGCCAAATTGGGATGGGAATCCGGGGCGTCAGGACTTGTCGGGTGTTTGTAGAAAATGCACTACACTTTTTGTATTAAAATTCTTTATTCAACTTCAACCACTTGGTCTTTATTTTATTCCACTATTAATACACTGAAGCTTTATCGTGTGTGCGGCACTGACTTTCTATTACTCCGCGTATCGCGCACAACTGCGAGTCGATGCTAGGTGCGCGCGCGGTTTAGCGAGATCGTGGTTAGAGCGATTATTTGTGTCTGCGACTGAGCGAGCTGTCGCGTCTCTACTCTCTTTTTATATCGTTGTTTTTTGGAGTTTTCCCGATCGGAAGGGGTGCCTGGCAACAGGTTTCCCCGGTCGAGAATCTAGGTGCAAGCGAAGCAGATTCAAAGTCCTTCTGCTTTGCTTGCACGTTGATCAATTTCTGTTCCGCGTATATCTCGCATTGTATGCGTTTTTAACGCGGTCATTATCTGTCGTAATTCTGATTTCGCGTATACCTCGCATCGTATGCGTTTTTTAACGCGGTCATTATCTGTCGTAATTCTGATTCCGCGTATACCTCGCATCGTATGCGTTTTTTAACGCGGTCAGTGTCTGTCGTAATTGCGGATGCAATACGAGTACCCATTTCTTAATATTAGTTAACTTTTAATAGTTATATCTATTGTATATCTTTGGGGGATATAACAAATTTATAAAGAAAAATGCAATTTTATATTTTGTTTCTTAGTATTTATTAAAATGTTTTATAACATAAATATTACACAAACAATTTTCACGTATTTGTAATGTTTTTCTACATATTTTAAATTTTTTGTGAATTTAGCCAATTACATCGCCCAAGTTTTATTAATTTTATGAGGGAAATTGCAGAATCACAAACAGATGATGATCTACGTTACTTGCATAATTGGGATTTGGAAAAGCATTGTCCTCTCATAAAAATAATACGAGATTATAGTCATCCGGTGTACGAAACATTTTTCCGATGGTCCATAGAAAATATTAATGAATTAGAGATTGATTGCTTACCTATTACTTATATTACAGAAACATATCCCGATTTTTACGATTTTTTTATATTCCATGGTATGCGCAAATTCAAGCAGAAATCAAAACTATTATTTTTTCAAGAGGATAGTTGGATGATATTCAATATGCAACAAATTGATAAATATCGATCATTGACTCATTATGACTTATTACTCGTCTTCATTTTACACACACATACACACAATTGATATTATTTTATATTTTTGTCTATTTTATTCATTATCGTATAAAAATCTGAAATATTCATTATATATAATTATAATAGTTTTAAAATGTTTTGTGTAATGTTCTGCATTATTTAATATATAATTAAGGTATACATCAGTGTTTTTTATATTATATCAATCAATATTAAAATTATATATTTATAAATATGTATTTTATGCTAATAATAATAAAAATTATAAAAAAGTTAATTATATTTATAAAATTAATATAATAATAAGTGCAAAGTAACATACAATTTTCGTAACATTACATGTTACAGAAATTACACTGATTAATAAAAATAATTGTGAAGAAGTTAATCGGAATACAATTAGAAAATATGGTTGCAAAGTCAATGTAATAGCTATCAGATGTTTTAGTGAAATCAGCAGTGCGCTGTCGAAGGAGATCATAAAATAAATAAGATTATTTTTGCCAAGTTATAGATTTTCTGCCTTAATACTAAATATCATATTTTAAATTATTACTGTGATGAAACCTAGACTAGTGATACCAAAAATTATTGTTACAATTAATTATGTTTAAAAATATTGGAAATTATGTATGAAAAATGTGTCATATTTCATGGTTTTGAGAGAATGTGGATCATGTGCTGATTTTTTATTCTGAGCATTATAAAGAAGAATGTATACGTGCGTGCGTGCGTGCGTGCGTGCGTGCGTGCGTGCGCGTGCGCGCGTGTGTGTGTGTGTGTGTGTGGTAATACACTTTTTTTTTGGATAGCTAGATAGCGTTTATGTGTTCAAACATGTAACTATTTCACAATCTTTTTATACATTACATTCAAATAACGTTTATTTATTATAAATAAATCACATCCGTGTCTCACCTCATGTAATATATGTATATATATGTATGTTATATAATATATGTATGTTAAGTTTTTAAATTAATTTTTTTTGTCGCAAGTCTTTAATGTTTATATTTTTGTTATTGCAAGTTTTTAATGTCATTATATATTTTAAATACATTATTTTTCAGATATGTTTTAAGATTCTGTAAGATTTTGGAGATATAGTTTTTGACGCGGACTTAACAACTTTTTTTACCTTTTTTAAAATGAAATTTTTTATACATATACAAAACATTTATGAGTTCATTATAAAAAATTCCGAAGAAAACCAAAAAAGCTTGTTACATAAGATTCACTCTAAAACGATTTTTAATAATTATAAAGTGATAAAGTCAAATTGTATTTGCATTATGATAAGTAATGAACAAACTATCAATACGTTACCTTAAAGAATTGAAAATCCTAACTCTTTGATTACTGTGGAATGTGAATGTCCAAAGCTCTTAGGTTATATTTCAGTCAATTAACAATCAAAGAAAATGATAAATTATTAAATTAAGGCCATGTGTAACGAGCAATACGATATTATTTTATTATTGAGAAGAAAATTCTTAATTTGAAATAATAATTATACAAACGTTTCGAGCTCTACTTGCTCCTCTTCAGTGCGCAAAAAAATAGTGATAATAAATAACGATAATAAATAAATACATAAAATTCTAATAAAAAATCCGCAATACATAGTCAATATAAGTTATATAGTTGAGTCATAGTAAACGCAAAATATATTTACAATGAATTGAGACCATTAAAATAGTTCAACAAAGTAAGAACCCAATTAGAAGCAGAATGATTCGTCCGGTTATTCATAAAATATATTAGAATTATTAATAAAAACTTGGAGTGACACTTATACATTACTCCAAATGAACCACTTATCGTTATTTGACGAAAGTCCCTCGATCTGGCAATGATTATGTTCATCCTCTCCAAATTATTTGATATTGTTAACTGAATTTAAAGAATTTATTCAATTGTAAAATAGGATTCCACTAATGTGTATGTGAAAAAAAGATTAAAAATTATAAATTAAACTAACTACTAAAATATTGAACCTTTTATGCTTACAAATTGTTCCGAATAACTTGAGATGACGATGCTTCTAATTGTTGTTGGCCTTATTGTTAGTACTTGACTGTTGTCTAGTCTTTTAAAAAGTCGAATAAATAGGTGTCAGATCTCACAAAATAAACATTTACATAAGTCTAAAAATTCGATATTTCTTCTAGAATGTCGAAATACGCGTTGTTAAGCAATTCGGTGTCTGTGTTATTATTTATACCATGCCTTTGTTCCTTGATGTGTATCATTTCCGAGATAAGTCTTTTATAATAATTAGATTCATTATCAAGTATTTTAACGTTATCCCCAATCAAAAGCATGTTTTTTATCCATAATATGTTCAGAGACCACAGAATGCTTGGAGGAATCAAATTTAATATTATGCATATGCTCTTTTAGTCTAGTGCGTAATTTTCTTTTGGTTTGCCCAACATACGAAGCTTCACAATCCTTACAATTAATTTTGTAGACAACATTATTATTATTGTTATGCACGTTTTTGTCCTTGTGGACTTAATTAATTTGTTAAGATTATTTAGACAACGGTATCCTACTCTGAAATCTGATTTTTTTATTGTCGATGCTATTGTCTCAGAAATGTTATTAATGTATGGAATGACGAAAAATTTTTTCTTGCTATTATCTTCTGCAATTTCTTTTTTTCTATTGTTGTTAAACTGACCATTGTTTAAAACTCTTATTCTCTTATTTATTTCTTTAAAGATTACATGAATAGGGTAACCATGAAGAGTTTTAAACAATGGTCAGTTTAACAACAATAGAAAAAAAGAAATTGCAGAAGATAATAGCAAGAAAAAATTTTTCGTCATTCCATACATTAATAACATTTCTGAGACAATAGCATCGACAATAAAAAAATCAAATTTCAGAGTAGGATACCGTTGTCTAAATAATCTTAACAAATTAATTAAAGTCCACAAGGACAAAAACGTGCATAACAATAATAATAATGTTGTCTACAAAATTAATTGTAAGGATTGTGAAGCTTCGTATGTTGGGCAAACCAAAAGAAAATTACGCACTAGACTAAAAGAGCATATGCATAATATTAAATTTGATTCCTCCAAGCATTCTGTGGTCTCTGAACATATTATGGATAAAAAACATGCTTTGATTGGGATAACGTTAAAATACTTGATATTGAATCTAATTATTATAAAAGACTTATCTCGGAAATGATACACATCAAGGAACAAAGGCTATGGTATAAATAATAACACAGACACCGAATTGCTTAACAACGCGTATTTCGACATTCTAGAAGAAATATCGAATTTTTAGACTTATGTAAATGTTGTATTTTGTGAGATCTGACACCTATTTATTCGACTTTTTAAAAGACTAGACAACAGTCAAGTACTAACAATAAGGCCAACAACAATTAGAAGCATCGTCATCTCAAGTTATTCGGAACAATTTGTAAGCATAAAGGTTCAATATTTTAGTAGTTAGTTTAATTTATAATTTTTAATCTTTTTTTTCACATACACATTAGTGGAATCCTATTTTACAATTGAATAAATTCTTTAAATTCAGTTAACAAATATCAAATAATTTGGAGAGGATGAACATAATCATTGCCAGATCGAGGGACTTTCGTCAAATAACGATAAGTGGTTCATTTGGAGTAATGTATAAGTGTCACTCCAAGTTTTTATTAATAATTCTAATATATTTTATGAATAACCGGACGAATCATTCTGCTTCTAATTGGGTTCTTACTTTGTTGAACTATTTTAATGGTCTCAATTCATTGTAAATATATTTTGCGTTTTAACTATGACTCAACTATATAACTTATATTGACTATGTATTGCGGATTTTTTATTAGAATTTTATGTATTTATTTATTATCGTTATTTATTATCACTATTTTTTTGCGCACTGAAGAGGAGCAAGTAGAGCTCGAAAACGTTTGTATAATTATTATTTCAAATTAAGAATTTTCTCTCAATAATAAAATAATATCGTATTGCTCGTTACACATGGCCTTAATTTAATAATTTATCATTGTTTTTATTGTCATACGAGCTTGAGCATTGGTATGTGATGTTTTGATTAGGTATTAATTTTGCATTAACAATCAAAGAGCTTTATCACAATAAGCGTAGACCTATAATATTTAATTACACGCTATGGTTAATAAGTCCAATATCAGAACACGATAAAATGTTTTATTTCCTTTATTAAATTTAATTAATTTATTATTAAGAAATAGAATTGTAATATTTTCAAGATTCTACAAAGTCAATGATATTTTACAAAAATAATAAAATTTTAATAACTTAAATTGTATATATTGTTGCACAAAACGTTTTCAAAAACAGATTTAAATAAAACATTTTTAAATATTATATTCCTTTTAATTTGATTGCTGAAAATTTTTTTACACGCACAGTTTTAATAAAACAATTATCTCATCAATATAAATATGTGAGAAAAATATAAAATTAAAAAAGTGATATATTATTCGTCCCATTTTAAAATTATTAAATTATTTTTTTTTCCAAAATTATTGCATAATAGATATGCACAAAACTATTATAAAAAATATTTTTGCAATCCAAATATATGAAATTTTCCCAAAACAAGAAAAAATTTTTAAAAGAAAATGCTGGTGTAGGGTTACATTTTTTTTAAATTTGGGCAAACAAATTTTTAAATAAAATTTATAATTTAAAAAAAGGAAAAAAAAAAAGAATCTTCAAAAAAAAAAATATAAATATATAAAAAATAATATAAAAAAAATATACATTCTAAGCTTTAAAATAAACAAGTTTAAAAAAGACTTTTAAATATATAACAACGGATCTAATGGGGGGATCAAATTTGTCAAATTCTCTCTAAATTGATATAAAAAACAAAATTTGAATGAAATCCCTGATTGCCTTTTTCCCAAAAAATTTTAAGCGATTATCAAATGGTGTCCCATAAATTTTTATTTATTTATTTTGGAAATTACCAAAACGAAAATTTTTGGGAAATTTTTTAAAATATATAAAATTGAGTTTTTTCATTTGACTATTTTTAAATATACTATGAGAAAATTTAAATTTGAAAAATTTATATTATATCAAAAACAAATGTAAAAATGTATCTTTTTGAAATTAAATGAAACAATTTGAAACATTGGGGGAATTTCAGTTTTAGTGGGTTAAACCCTTTTTAACGGGAATTCAAGAATCTCTGCAAGGTCAAATGAATCGCTCATCGTCTTTCTTAAAATCCTTTGGTGTTTGTTTGAAAAATTTTTTATTGCATATTTAAAAGTTTTTTTAAAATGTCTGGGGGAAGTTTTTATCAAAAATCATCAATGCCTTTTAAAAAAAATTCTTTTTTTTAATCTTTAAAAACTGTTTGTTTTATAAATCTTTTTTGTTTAAAAAAAAATATTTTATAATAAATTTTGTACTTATTAAAAAATTTTCGAAAGTATAAGGGAAAATCAAACAAAAAGGGGTTTTTGTTTAAAGGGGGAAAACAAAGATAGGCATTTAACTCGTTGGTATTTATCATTTTGTGCAAAAAAAATTTTTGAGGTAAATTGAATCAAATTAAGTGAAGAATCGATAATTAAAAAAAAGGATATTTCTTTTATAAAAAAATTAGGATTACTTCAAATTTCATTATGATTTTTACTTTAAAATTTTAGGGGTTCCGCAATATGATTTATTACAAAATAATAAATTAAAAACTATTTTTACGTTTTCAATGTGATTACGTGAATTAAAGTACTATACAAAAAAAAAATGAACAGATGAAATTTTATTTCTTTGTCACTGCAAGGTTTTGAAGTTGTTTAATTAGTGTATAATTTTGAATCTTTGAAAATGTTTTTTTAAAATAATTATAATTATTATATAACTTTTTATTACAGATCCGGAAAAATAAAAAAAAATTAAATCGG
>NW_028190816.1:0-3543 GCF_048542155.1 Nylanderia fulva | reverse complement strand
CCGCCGAAGGGCATCGTACGTCCCGCCGCCACCCCTTTAAGGAACCGCGGGGAATTCCCCCCGGCCCCGGCCCCGCACTTTTTTGGGGGCTTTGGGGGGCTGCAGTGAATCCCAAACCAAATTCCACCTCCGTCGGGGATCGGGGAGACCCCCCTCACGGGTTTAGGAAACGGGGCACACTCCTCGCCCAGATCGAAGCTTGTCTTAATTTTCCCTCCATTGGGAGGCACTCTCAGTGACCCAAAAGGGCTCTTCGGGGTTGACCCCCGGGCACTTTTCCCCCGGGGGGGCCGCTACTTGCGTGGGCCCGGGAAAAATTTATTGACAGGGCAACGGTTTCCCCCCCCTTGTCACCTGGCGTCATTTGCACAGATAGGGGGCACTTCTGGCAGGAGGTCTCCGAAAAATTTGCCGGAAATACCTCCGACCCAAAAAGGGTCAAGGTTAAAATTAAACTAAGGCCCAAGGCTGCTTTTTGATATTTATTCTGCTAGTTTTAAAATCTATATTTTATATTATGTACTACAGATTTATAATACTGGCAGTAAAAATCAAAACGTAGCCTATGAAAAACATTTACAGTGAAGTATATTTTTAATCATAAATCTTACAGATATGGCAATGCAATAGTCAACCACATCTAAAATACACGAAATATTGAAAATGTTTCTTTTTTTAATCTCCTCCGGACTTTCGAATACAGAAACTGTTGACGCATGTCTAAATTTGTATAATCAATAGACTCTTATATTAAACGCTCGTAATCAACGAAAGGTTCGATCGTTTTGAACCGACACACGACACCCTTATCGACCTTGTTCACCATTCCTGTGATAAGATTTACGCTGTCACGTGTACATTTATTACTCCTATCTTCTTTCGTCGCTCCGATTCGCCGAAACAAAACATCGATCCCGAGAAAGAGGGGATTCCGTGACGAAAACTTCGGAACGCTCCCGAAAACCCAGAATCAGATCTCTGCAACCGTGCTATCGATCAGCTGCAAATACAAGTAAACATAGTTCGTTGCTGTAATCACTTTCCTCTCGGAGCGAGCCTTTACGAGGCTGTACAAGCCACCAGTCGATCAACAATAATTTGAATTAGAGCGACGACGCCGTCGCGCCTACTGATATCGACAACAGAAACTATAGAATAATTACCAGTTCATATCTACAAAATATCTACGATTTTAACAATGAATAAAAATAAAAAAATATTGATTAAAATACAGTAATTTAATATGAATGTAAAAATTTCAACTTCCAAAAAAATTTGGCAAATCTTTGGGCTTTATGACCACGCCCTTTAGTGTACCATAAAAGGCCCGCAAACACGCGGTAATTAAAGGGCGTGAAGCGGGTTACGCAAAAACCGGAGGTCGCCAAAACTTTGGGGGGCACGGTGCATTCTCCCGGTGCCACAAACATTGGAGGACGGTACGCAATGGCGCGAGCCAATTAGCCAATACGTTTGTCGCAGGAGCTGAGTGTGATTGCGGACCGGCTGGGGGCCCGCAAAATGAATTTTTTTATAAGGGGTGGACCAATGGATGTGTTTAAAAATTAGCGGATGTTTAGCGCTCTGCCCCTTGCGTCTTTAATGGGCCTCAAGGTAAAAAGCTTCTCGTCTAGAAAGGAGAAAGCAAAAGCTAATGGATTTTTTTTTTGGACGAAACGTAGTTTTTTTTAAAAGGCGACTATGTCGTCAAAAATAGATTAGTTGAATCCGTCAACAAAAAATTTACGGCGCCAGCTCTCGGGGGGAGGCAGCGGGTGCGAGTGAAGGCTGCTTGTGTTTTCTTTGGGGCAGCTTTTGCAAACGTTAATCACGCATTTTTTTGACGCTTTTGTTTCAGGACCTTTTTGGTATGATCACGCCCACTAAAAATTTTTTTTTCAGGCCTTATGGTCTGATCCGCACCTCTGACGTTTTGTTTCAGAATCCTTATGGTTGATCAGCATCATCTGATTTTTTGGTTTCAGATCCTTAGGGTACTGATACGCACCATCGACGTTTTGTTTCAGGATCCTTATGGTACGATCAAGCCCATCGTTTTTTTTTGTTTCAGGATCCTTATGGAAAGGATCTGCTTTTATCTGACTTTTGTTTCAGGATCCTTAGGGTATGACACGCATTATCGACTTTTTTTGTTTCAGGATTTTAGGGTACGATCACGCTTTATCTGACGTTTTGTTGCAGGTTCATAAAATTTTTTTTTTTGTGAGAAAAAAGCATTTTTTTCGATTCTTTTCAACCTTTCCTCAGTTTTCCTTACTACGTGCAAGTCTTTTTTTCAGTAAAACCCTCCCTCTTTTCAGTCTCCAAAAGGCGTACGTTTTAAAGGGGCAAATTTAATCATAGAGGACGGAAAATATTATTGTTTTTTTCAAACATTGCGGACAAATGAGGGCTTTGCAACGATTGATTAACTCACAATGCAAGGATTTACGCCAAACAAATAGAGTAACAATCGAAAAATTTCCCTAGACCACAAATTTTAAACCCTCACCTTGCGACGAACTTTTGGAAAAAAAATTTGATTTTTTGACAATCATAAAGGGAAAAAATCTTTTTCCCAAAAAATTGAAATTTTTCCATTTAAAATTTTGTATATTTTCTTAACTACCCTTTATAGAAACATATATATAAAAGATTTTGCATCGTAAAGGGAAAACAACCCCAAGTCCACCACCAAAAAAACTGTGCGTTTTGCAAATGCTTTTTTTTTGAAATTTTCAGTGGGAAAAATTGATCGGGAAAATTTGTCAACCATACAGGTCGAGGTTTAATCGAATTGCTCCGATAGCCATGGAAAAATGTCTATAATCGTTCCTCAACCATTCTTGAAACCAAATATTTTTTTCCCTTTTTGCCATAATGGAAAATTGTGACAGATGATTCCTTTTCATTGTTTGGGACGTTTTAGTTTTAATAACGGCGTTTGGGGCAAACCCCTTTTAGTGAGCAAGTACAAAAAATTTTCTAATTAGACGCCTAGAGCAGGGGAAAGGGCGAGATATTGCAGACAAAAGCTAAAAGCGATACTGTTAATTTGGATGTGTAAAAGACCAAAACAAAAAAACTTTTTTTAATGTATAGGGCCACGGGGGAAGCCAAAAAACTGCGCTTTCAGACGAAAACCTATATAGCGAATAATTTTTGTTTGGTTAAAAGGCCGAACAAAATTATTTTTGAATTGGGCAGGGTCTAGGGGAAGCCAAAATTTAGCGTATTTCACCGATGTTCTAACAGCGCTTATGGGGACTTTTATACAGCCCTGAGCACCATTATTTTTTTTTTATTTTCCGGATCTGTAAAAAAAAAGTTATATAAAATACATTATAAATTTTTTTAATAAAAAATATGCAAAGATTTCAAATTATTACACTAATTAAACAATACTTTAAAAATGCAGTTAAAAGAAAAGAAATTAATCTTTCATTTTTTTTTGTATGTACTTGTAAATTTACGTATCACATTGACACTCAAAATAGTATTTATTATTTTTATTGTAAATAAAACATCTTGCAGTAACCCAAA
>NW_028190815.1:41075-51741 GCF_048542155.1 Nylanderia fulva | reverse complement strand
TCTCTCGAATCACTCATACACTCTCACACACGCGGAACACGCCCGAAAAGGATAAAAACTCTTAAGGTGGTACTGAGTTTTAATAAGAAAATCCAGTACAGAAGAACGATGCAATACAATAAGTAATATCCGCAAATACTCATTGGCCTCGAAAGCATTTGCTCGATGCGTCAGCTAGACCAAATCTGTCATGGAGCCTAAAAACAACCACCGGGCGGTTGTCAATAAACAACCCCCCTTAACGATGAAGCTCCACGACGACACACAAGGGATGATATTCAGGGGATGAAACATCAGGGACGTAACACTGCTCCCCTCCATCAAGATTGTCGTCCCGACAATCGATAACAAGGGCATCCATTTTCATTGTTAATTCAAAATTCTGTGCTCCGATGTCGACTTATGACTCCAGCGAATATCCCTGTTCTACCCTGGGCTTCTGCCACAAGTTGCCGAACAATCCGCAATTCTGGATCCCGTCGCATATCCGCACAAGCTATCTCCGTATTCCGATGTCAAACTTAGGATTTTGACGAATTCTCGTTCCACCGTAGGTTCGTAGGTTCCCGCCGCAGGTCGTTGAACTATTCGCCAATTCAAATCCACAGTACAACTGCATCAATTGTCGATTCCAGGGCACCGACGAGTCTTCCTGCCCTACTCTGGGCTGCTGCCGCATGTTACCGAGCGACTCCGTCAATTTGGTCTTAATCGACTTTCAGAATTCCTTGAAGATAAGTCCCGGTCTCCTTACGTCCTCCGGTTCAGACAAGGGGGGTATCTTCCTCCGAGTAACATAATTATTTTGAAATTTTACACTAAGGTTTAAGTTATAAATATGCGGTGGAAGAACGTCGAATCTTCTACACCGAATCAAGAAAATGAGTTGTTGTTTTGCTGTAGAAATCTTCAGGTTTAATCCCATCCACTGTTTCAATAGTTGGGTCTGTTGTGTTCCATAATGTAAAGTAATGCGGTTGAAAGAACTTCCTTCCCGATTCATGACTCGAATTTAAAAATTGTAAAGAACATATTGAAAAACAATTGTTTCCCAGATAAACTCATTAAAAAACATGTTAATGATAGGGTTCATAAATTGTTACACTCGATAAGCAACGTAGATCAAAAAATTTTAAATGGAGATTCGACGGATAATTCGAAGGAAAATTTCATCCCATACTGCAATCGGTTTTCTAATGACATTTATAGATTTTTAAAGAAAAAGAAACTTAATGTAATTTTTACCATCCCCAAAAAACTAAATTGCTTATAAATACTGGAAAAGATAATTTGGATATTAATAAACAAACTGGCGTTGTCTACCGTATCACATGTAATGATTGCGATTCTAATTATATAGGGCAAACAAAAAGACATCTCGGCACAAGGATTAACGAACATCGACGCAATATCAAGAATTCAGCGAATAATTTTGCTGTTGTTAGCGAGCACAGAATTAATCTAGGTCATGAATTCGACTGGTCTAATCCTTCTGTCCTGCATAAAGAAAATAATAGAAGAAAAAGGGAAATCGCCGAAATGTATTTTATTAAGAAATTAAATTCCACAATTAATTTACAAAAAGACACAGAAAATTTTAGCACTACGTATGATTGTTTGTTTAGAAATTGATGGTAACCTTCGACATACTTACTTGCAATGTATTAATTTAGTACAGAGTGTTCTGTCAAGATGATGACGACCACAAACGAAACTCGATATATATATTTTTATATCATGGTGACATAAGTTAAAATCTCTCCAAATCATAATTTGCTACCTTATATCTTAAAGACGAAATGCTGTAACTCGTTGTAAGTCTCTAATTTGCAGTTCCGGTTTCGTTTTAATTAGAGTGTCTGATTGTGTTTATATGTTTTAGAAAGTTCTAATTGTATTTTTGAAAAAGACCACAAGCCCGCATAGTTGAAACAATCAAAATAATATATATTAACAACTCTAATTTGAAGCCAGTGTTTGTCAGATCAAATCAATAACTCCTCAGTTTTTCATTCCTGGCGAGGAAATTAAATTTTTTATCGTGATTAACAAAGACTTCAGCGACCATTCTAGCTCTGATTATTTTTATAGGAAAAGCCTCCACCCATTTAGTGAAGCAATCTACGATAACAAGCAAATATTTGTTTCCCAGATCTTGTCAAAGGAAGAGGGACCAGTATGTCCATCTGTATTCTTTCTAATGGAGCTCCAACATTATAAATTTGTAGAGGAGATTTCCCTTTCCTGAAGGACCTTTCTTTGAAACGCAGATTTTAACAGGTTTTGCACCATTCCTCAACATCCTGTTTGCAGGTTGCCCAGAAGAATCGTTTTCGAATTTTCCTAGAGTCTTATTGGCTCCGAATGTCTTCCGGTTGGGAGAATCATGCGTCTCCTCTAATATTTTCCTTTTATTCGGTACTCGAGGAACCACGAGTTGAGAAAAACTTGATTTTAAATTTGGAGCTTCCCCATTTTTTATAGAGGATCCCATTTTTCACAATTAAAAAAATCCCAATATGACCAATATATTAGAGTGAAAATTAAAACAAATATAGTAGGGCCAACTGAACGAGCAAAAAATAAGATGTAAAAATTTTTTTATTAATAGTTAAATAATTAAAATTATCATTCCGTTACAGAAACAATATAAATCGTAAACGTTTCGACTGCACTACAGTCTTTTTCAATACATAAAAGTTAAATATTAAAATACAAAGTTAAAATGTTAAAAATACAAAGTTAGTTAAATATTAAAATATAAAGTTAAAACGATTTTTCGCTGTTGACCAATAGATGTGCAAGACGATTGGTCTGAGATGCCAAGTTGGAAAAAGAGGATAATCGTTGTACTAGAGCTTTTTAGACATAATGATCAAAGTACTCGATAATAAAATTTATTTAGATTGGTATCACAAAAAGACATTCTCAGGTAGATTACTTTCATTTTTTCAAATCACATCCGATTTGTCATAAAATAGGAACAATTTATAAACTTGGTAGATAGAGCTATATTACTATCACATCCGCAATTTCACAAAAAAAATATAGAGAAAGCTATTAACATTTTGCTATCCAACGGTTATCCTCTTGATCTAATTTTCCACAGAAATAAAACGCAGATTGAAAAAATCTCTCAACTAAGAAATTCAACAAGTCTAACTAACAACAATATAACGATACTAATAATACTAATACTAACATTAAATATTTTGTCATACCATATATAGAATCAATATCTGAGAAAGTTGCTTCCAGCAATAAGAAGACCTGACGTAGTGGTGGGATATCGTTGCATTAAAAAATTGAATGACTTCATAAAGTTCAAAAGGACAGAAATAATTGCCCCCACGAATTCTAATGTTATTTATAGATTGAATTGCAAACGATGTGGACGCCACATATGTCGGACAGACAAAAGACAGTTAGGAACGAGACTTAAAGAACATAAAAATAATATTAAATAGACTTCTGCTAAACATTCGGTTGTCACGGAACACATTCTAAAACGAACAACATACATTGACTGGGACAACACTAAAATTATGGATCATGAAAAGATACCATAAAGGCTAATATCTGAAATGATCCACATTAAAGAACAGAAAAAATGGAATTAATTTAAATAAAGACACCGAATTGTTAGACAGTAGTTATTTTGACATACTTAAAAAAATTGCTGAATTATAGTTTAGAAAAAACATTGGTAATAAATAAATACATCACGCTCTCTACTTTGACATTTGTTATTCAGACTTCGCAACACACACTTGAAAGATCGGGAAGAAGGACTTGTTAAAACGATAATGTAAGTTGAAAGATTTTTTAATTTTATCTGACATTGATTTAATTCGAGTAATATATCCGCAGCATGATTAAATGTCACATAACTTGGCATCTCAGACCAATCGTCTTGCACATCTATTGGTCAACAGCGAAGAATCGTTTTAATTTTATATTTTAATATTTAACTAACTTTGTATTTTTAACATTTAACATTGTATTTTAATATTTAACTTTTATGTATTGAAAAAGACTGTAGTGCAGTCGAAACGTTTACGATTTATATTGTTTCTGTAACGGAATGATAATTTTAATTATTTAACTATTAATAAAAAATTTTTACATCTTATTTTTTGCTCGTTCAGTTGGCCTACTATATTTGTTGTAAATTTGTTTAATTTATACGAGCCTTTCATTAATTAATTTTAGAGTTGAAATGTCCTCTCCCGACTATTTCTGAGCGGGAGACGAATTGTTGTTTCCTTGGCACGAAGAATAAATGAAATGTCAGGATCTTGTCGTTGCACTTTCACGCCCTTTTCCAAATTTTCACCTTCAAACACGATACGAGAAACTGTTTGTTCCCTCTCCTCCGAATTTCTTCTCTCCACTTTTGCACAATATTGACAATTGTTTGATTCACAAAGTCTTCTAGCAATCCGTCAGCATTATTGTGAGAAATCCCTTTACGATAGATAATCTCAATTCGTATGTTGTAATCTTTCCATCCATCGAGCTAATAGACGTTCCAAATCTCTGAAAAATAAAAGCCATCGTAACGAAACATGATCCGTACGAATTAATAAAAATTTTGTCCCAAAAGATAATGACGAAAAAACTTTATAGAATCTACTTATCGCTAAAAGTTCCTGACGAGTAACGCAATAGTTTCGCTTCGGCTTTATCTTTAGCACACGACTAAAATAAGCAATTACTTTCTCTTCTCCATCTTGTTTTGACAACACTAGCACCGATTCCTATATTCGGACGCGTCAGTATCTAATAAAAATTCTCCTTTTTCTCTCGGAAAGAAAAGAATTGGAGAAGAACATAATAAAAACTTGAACTTTTCAAAGCTTTCTGACATTCATCTCCCCATACGTATTTAATTTGACTTCTGTCAACATGAAAGGGGCTTAGCTAAGGAAGAGAATCCTTTAACAAATTTACGATAATAAGAACAGAATCCCAGAAAACTTGTAATTGTTTTTTTTGTGTGAGATATTGGGCCAATCTTTGACAACGGAAAATCTTATCGGTGATCTGTAACAACGCCCTCCGCAGAAACTAATGACCCAAATATTTTACACTTTTACTAAATAACACACATTTCTTCGGGTTATTTTTAAATTTGCTTCTCTTAATCGTAAAAATACTGTTCTAAGATTGTTTATCATTTCAGTAAAACTTTTCCCAAAAATTATCACATCATCCAAATATACAAGGCAAATTTTTGATAATAAATTTTGTAAAACCTTTTCCATAAGGCGTTCAAATGTTGCAGGGGCGTTACACAACCCAAAGGGCATAAATGTAAATTGCCAAAGTCCTTTACCTATTGAAAAAGCCGTTTTCTCTTTGTCCTCGG
Source organism: Nylanderia fulva (assembly GCF_048542155.1). Classification (NCBI taxonomy): domain Eukaryota; kingdom Metazoa; phylum Arthropoda; class Insecta; order Hymenoptera; family Formicidae; genus Nylanderia; species Nylanderia fulva. The sequence continues at coordinate 46,370 of NW_028190815.1, read as the reverse complement.
GACGGATCTTAATTTGCCAATACCCACTTTAAGATCAAGAGTGGAAAACCAAGAATTACCTGTTAGCTGGTCAAGAATGTCATCAATTCGGGGAAGGGGATAAGAATCCTTAATAGTCATCTCGTTTAATTTTTTATAATCAACACAGAATAGAACCGTCCTTCTTTTTAACCATGACAGCAGGAGAAATCCATGGACTATGTGACTCCCTCAATTACTCCACGTGAACTCCTATCTTCCAAAATCTTATCGACTTCTCCCCTTATTTGAATCGGAATCCTACGAGGAACCTGTTTTATGGGAGGAGAATTTCGCACATTTACAATATGTTCTACAACATTACAATTTCCCGCAATAATGTTTTCAGAAAATAAATCATCAAATTCATTAAGAAAATCGACAAAACTTTCCTTTTTTATTTCAGTTAAATGTTGAGAATTCATTTCATAGAGTTCTTTCAAGGGGATCGGAACTTTTTTAAAAGAATCTTCAATTCTAGCTATTTCTTTTTTAAACGTCGGAATTCCAAAAAGCTGATTCAAAGATTTTTTCCAAATTTACCATTTTTAGAAAATCTATTCCCAAAAGACATTCATAATTTATGTCTGCAATAAACATTGGAATTTTTAACGAATATTTCCCTAATTCAACTTTAACTTCTGCCCAAAACTCTACACAAACTTTTTCTCCGGTGAGATATCTTAAATTAACAAAATTCTTACAAATCTTTCTTTTTTCTTTATCAACAAATTTGCTATTTATTATAGAAACATCGGAGCCCGTGTCAACCTTGAAAGAACATACTTTATCATCTACTTTTCCTTTAAAAATAAATAATCATTATTCTTAATTCTATTAACATTTAATACAATTTCCGAGGAATTTTTACGGAAGCCAAACTCTCCCCGGTAAGCTCGGCTAAACCAAGTTTTCCTTCTCAATAGGACATTCGTACCGGAAATGTCCGATTTTCCCACACGTCCAACATTCCCTTTGGCCGGCGCTAAATTTGTTGCCTGACCAATTTCCTTTTCGTTATTTTCTTTCTTATCCTTTTCATCCCGTTCACCTTCTAATTATTATTCTGCGCGTTCTTTTTTCCAATACTCGAAAAGTTTTATTAAAATTAACATTTCCTCTCTTTTTCTCATAACCCTCCCCTTGAATTATTTTTATGGCTTTGCCCTTTTAATTGCCAAACTCAAAGAGGTTATGTTTTCCAATTGTAAAGTTTGTTTGACAAAATTATCATATATCGCCGAAATGAATTGCGCGCAGGCGATCTTATCTCGGATTTCGTGTGGGCACTGGGGATACGCAAGGCGAACCAATCTTTCGAGTTCCGAACCTAATGTTGCCAAATCTTCCCCAAATTTTTGTTTCCGATTTGTAAATTGTACGTAATAATTTTGTGATAAGAGTCTTTCCCCAAAACGCAATTCAAGTTTTGATTTTAATTCATTAAATTCTAATTGGACACGTCTTCTACCGTCTCTAATACTGAACGCGCTTTTCCTCTCAAACTCAAAGCAAGTGCAACAGTCTTTGTCGCATCATCCCAACTATTTGCTTGAGCAATTAAATTAAACTGCGAGAAAAATTCACGAAGTGATACTGTCCCGTCATAAGTATCAGGTTTTAATTTGAACCCTAATATCGCGCGGAAAATCATTCTCTCTCTCATTTGAAAAGTGCGTACCCGAATTTCCACACGTTCTATTAATAGAAGGATTTAGCGGTAGATTTTGTGGTCGGCAATGAATCTCTTTCAAGGCTTGAAGTTCCTCGTCGTGACAACGCAGCATCGCCGCAATTTCGTCCTCTCGACGTGTCTGCTCCTGTCGCATCTCTCGCATTTCAAGAAGGAGAACCGAAGAGCTGTAGATTCTGTTACCGCCGGTTTTCCTGCGACTTTCGGTAACGAGCCCGTTTGCTCTCTTGATTCCTCGCTGCCAGTCGTTCGAGACGGAGCTTGTGAACGGGTAATTCTCGGGGAATGTATAATTTTCGATGTTCTGTTCCGCTGCGGTGAGATGTTCCTTCGATCCGATCCCGGACGAGCCCCCAAAATGTTACGTCCTCCGTTCTCTCTCAAATCATTCGTACACTCTCACACACGCGGAACACGCCCGAAAAGGATAAAAAACTCTTAAGGTGGTACTGAGTTTTAATATAAAAATCCAGTACAAAAGAACGATGCAATACAATAAGTAATATCCGCAAATACTCATTGGCCTCGAAAGCGTCTGCTCGATGCGTCAGCTAGACCAAATCTGTCATGGAGCCTAAAAACAACCACCGGGCGGTTGTCAATAAACAACCCCCCTTAACGATGAAGCTCCACGACGACACACAAGGGATGATATTCAGGGGATGAAAGATCAGGGACGTAACAATATGTATCATCCTTTCTTCATTTTCCGCCAACAATATCAGATCATTTGCATTATGCTAAGCAGTGTATTTTTCTCTCATCTCCAGTTCACCCCTCCTCAACTTTTTTTCTTCTCAGTACCTCCTCTAACATCCGCTATCAACAGATTAAATAAATGTGGGCTCATTGGGCAACCTTGCCTCACTCCCTTTGCCGTCTAAAGCTTTCTCCCTCCTCCTTCCCCCCTTCGTACTTTGCTCCTCGTTTTTCTGTACACCTCCTCTATCCTACTTCTTAGTCCTTCTCTTATCCCCCTATTTTTTCACTGCTTCCATTAACACCTCCCTGTCCACCGAATCAAAACGCCGCCTTTAGATCTATGAAGGCCGCCCACTACCTACCCTCCCATCTTATTCACTTTTCACCAAGTAGTTTAGCACATAATACTGTCTATCACCCCCATTCCCTTCCTAAAACCTGTTTGATTCTCCGGTATCAATATTTTCCTCTCCATTTCCTCTCTTAACCTTTCCGTTAGTATCTCCACGTATATCTTGTATAACGTTGCGCATCAATGTCACCCCTCTGTAATTTTCCCACCCTTATTTCCCTTGTTTCTTTTTTTTACCAGTGACACAATTATCCCCTCTTTTCACCTCTCCGGCCGTCCTTCCCCTCTCCAGACTCTGTTTGTATATTTCCCCATACCCACTCTTCTATCTTCTCCCCTCCATATTTCCATACCTCACTCGATATTCCATTCTCTCTTGCTGACTTTCCTTTTTTCATTTTTTCTCCTCAATATCCTCTTGTACTTCCCCCCCCCCTGCTTTATCTCCTGTTCCTCATCCCTCTCTCTTTTTTCTTTTTTTCCTCGTACAACTTTATCTCTAACCCTCCCAATAAGCTGTTGGCGCGAACTCGTTGAATAGAAGCGTCGTATTTTGAGAGCACGAAAAGAAATTAGTAGTCACCTTTTTAAAAATAACACAAGATTTTAATTGACACAACTTAGACATACAATAATTATCCAAAAAGTTCCATTAGATGAGCCGAAATCGTTTTCAATGTGCGCGTGCGGTTAATATGCGCGGTATTTTCCTAAGCGGTTTGATCAGCGGTTTTGCGTGAGAGAACTCAGACAGACCGTTCGGCGCGCCATTTTTTGGCGCTTCTTTTAATCGTGCGGTGCTAAAGGCCCCACTAATTTTTATGCGCCAAGTAATTTTTTCGTAAATTTGAAAACGCGAAGGTGACACAGGGCGCGCTTGTCATAATTGGTCTACCCACGATCTGCTTGAATAAGTACGCCCCTGGCATGCGCAAAAACGTTGATATACATGATCGATTGGCTATCGGAAGCCCTGATTGCGCGCGCATGTACTTATAATGCTGATTAGTACGGTTCAAATTTTCAGTTAAAAATTCGTTGCGAAAGTTTAACATATTTTTTAACGCGAATCTGATTTAATGCCTGCTGTTTATCTCAAGCGAATCTTTTTTAAAAACGGTTTTTTTGTATATTTATAATACGCAATTCGATTTTCAAGACTAAAATAATTAACTAAAAATTGATTATTATAATTTTCTTTTGCATCTTTGAACAAAGTCCATAAGTATTCCTTCATTTATCCGCATTTTATCTCTTCAATTCACTCCGTTCCCCGCTTTTGCCTTTCCCGAGTTATGAAAGTTTGAATGATTTCCATAACCTCTCCTTCCGTGTTTTGCCTCATCGCCAATCGCCTCTTGTACCATCTTATCCTCTCCTCCTCCCTTTTTTCTTTAACAAATTTGCTTTATTTCGCCCTTGCTATTCTGTATCTTCTCCTCTTCCTCCTCTTTTCCCTCCATTCCCGTAAGCTTTTTTCTTCCCCTCTTCCTCTTTCCCTGTCCCTTTCCGCGTTTCTCACATTTCCTTCGTCCACCCACCCTTTTCGTTTTCTTTGTCCCACTCTCTTTTTCATCCTGTTCTCAATCCTCTTCTAATCCTTCCATTTTTTTCCGCTAACTCCTCTTCATTCCTTCTGCCACCTTCTAATACCCATCTATTTCCCGCCTCGCTTATTCATCTGCTTATTCTCCGCTTCCTCCGTCTATCTCCCCCTTTTCTGATTACTTTTCCTTCCTTCCTTTTCTTCTTCTTTCATTACCCGATACCCCATTAACCTCCCTCTTCTTTCTAACGTCCCGATCAATGGGTGATGGTCCGATTCTATTTATTTCCCACCTCCATCTTCTTTATCTTTTCTTTTACGCTACTTCTCCCCACTAACGATCAACCGATGCCCTCTCTTCCTCCTGTAGATTATCCTCCCCCTTCCTATCCCCCTCTTATCCCTTCGTTGAAAATCCCGCCACCCTACCGCTCTTCCAGCTCTTTTAATTCAGCTTCTCCCCCCTCCGTCTTAGACTTTCTTGTCCTTGATCTTCTTTCCTCTTCCTCCTCGCCTTTTAATCACTCTTTAACACGCGTCCCCTAGTCTGTTCTTGCGTTAAAATCTTCTCCTAAAATCTCCATTATTTTCTCTTCTTTTTCTTTCCATCCATTCCTTCATTTCCTCCATTTTTCCCTCTATGTCCCCCCCCGTTACTGTATATACCTATTACCCTCAGCAATTCTCTCTTCCACTTCTATATCCGCCATCATTATTCCCTTTTTCTTTTCTCTTCTCCTATTTTTGTTCCTAAACTGCTCCCCTCTCCTCTTTACTCCCATAATTATGCCCCATTGTCCCTTCCCCATCGGTTTCCTTTCTTTCTTTCTTCGTTCTTTCTGCGTGCGTCTCCCATCTTCTCTCGTTCGGTAACTTCTTTTTTAGATTATCGCCTTCACATTCTCTTTTTTTTCGTCCAGGTTTCCATCATTACCACCACCCTCCCATCTTTTATTTTTTTTTATTTCCTTCCAGAAATTTATC
>NW_028190815.1:0-40993 GCF_048542155.1 Nylanderia fulva | reverse complement strand
ATGGCTCGACGTAGGTGATGTCATGTGAGATATTGGAAGGTAACAGTGATATCATTAATACCAATTGAAGTGATATCATGTAAAATGTCACATTGATATAACTAGTATATCACGAATGTAACAATAAGGATAAAAAAATCTGTCATAGCAAGAAAATGTCACAGTGACATCATAAAGATGTCTGCTGTGACGATAAAATATATATTTAATCGTCACAGCACAACATCTTTATGATGTTACAGTGATATCATCAAAATGTCACATTGATATAACTAGTATATCACGAAATGTAACAATAATGATAAAAAATCTGTCATAGCAAGAAAATGTCACAGTGACATCATAAAGATGTTGTGCTGTGACGATCAACAATTAAAATTAGAAAATAAAGTTTAATTTATGATATATTTAATAAATAATTTATATTTATTTATTTATATTTATTACTGCTATAACTAAATATATATTAGGGTGTCCAATTTAAAATAACACGTACACCACTTCAAATATCTCTTAAATATTCATCAAATAAAGGGCATCATCTACTTTATGACCTCCTTTGAATCAAACAACTTTTATTTGAAATATTTTTTCTTTAAATAGTCGCTGTTCAGCAGAATGACTGCTAAGTTGTCATCTTGTCAAGACTTGACGTTGATTTGTTCTAAAAGTAAAAGAATCAACACGTCACCGTTAATGGACGCTACTTAATGTAACCTAATCTTACCTAATCCTAATGCAAGCGTGACCGTGTAGGCGCGTACACGTTGCCCAAAACGCTCTGCAGCGTATACGCAGTCTGTTGGTGTACCAGCACGTGTTTTTTATTTGCATAAGAGGACATTTGACTCAAAAATAAGTGATCTCAGAAGATCACTTAGCAATAAGAAGTGATTTAACAAAGTGAAAAACATCAACATAAAATTAAGGTTAGTATATACAATATTTTTTATCTATGTTTGTCTTATATTTTTTCATATTTATTGTAACAAGATATCTTTTTTTCATTGTATATGTATATTTAGGAAAAAAAATATATTTTGTGAAAAATATGGGTCGCAAACGAAAACACTCAATATTTTATAGTGCAAGACATAAACGAAGATTAGTTGCAAGAAACACAGTAACAGATATGAATATGATAACTCATCAGACTGATTCTGCGGATTCTATGGCAATAATTAATAATAATAATGATCAACTAATTGTTGTTGATGAGAATGCTTCGTCTTTATGTGATTCTGATAAAGTATACTCAGATAGAAATCTAAATCAATATTATGATGAAAATAATATTAACTTTTTGAATGAAAATAATGCCTGTATGATACAAAATTACACGGATGCAAATAAGCTGCAAGCTATAGTCGATAACAATTATGAAAATCTGTGTTTAAATGATAACGAAACTTTTATACATGACATAAGTAAATGGGCTATTGAAGAAAAGATATCACTCAAATCACTCCGTCACCTTTTACAGATATTGCAAACACACACTAATTATACTTTGCCTAAAGATCCACGTACATTATTGCAAACTCCTAAATCAACTGAAATTATACAAATTGAAAACGGAGATTACTGCCACTTAGGTCTCGAAAAAGCTCTTCTAAAAATTATTGAAGAACGTAAAAGATTGAATTTTGCTCTTGATAACATTCAATTATTTATAAATATTGATGGTTTACCTATATATAAGTCTTCCACAAAGAGTTTATGGCCAATATTATGTGCAGATAATATTATAAACAATGTATATGTCATTGCCTTATATTATGGTGAAGGAAAACCAAAAAATGCAAATGAGTTTTTAAAAATGTTTGTAGGTGATGCTATTGCTTTTATAAATAATGGGATTGATTATGAGGGACAGATCATAAAAGTCGAAATTAAAGCAATAATTTGTGACGCTCCTGCTAAATCATTTATTTTAAATGTAAAAGGACACACTGGATATAATAGTTGCACTAAATGCATTATTGAAGGTGATAATATAGAAGGACATATATGTTTTCCATACACATCTAATATGATGTTACGTAATGATAAAGAATTTTTTACTGGATCTTATAATCTTGATTATCAAACTGGTGACACAATTTTAAAAAATATACCAAATCTAGGCTTAGTTACAAATGTGCCACTAGATTATATGCACCTGGTATGTTTGGGTGTTATGCGTAAACTTATTATGTTATGGCTTTCAGGACCACTTAAGATAAGATTATCAAATTCAGACAAAGAACAAATTTCTAAGAAACTAATAAAGTTACGCAATTATATTCCTTCTGATTTTGCTCGAAAACCAAGATCATTAAAGTATATCAAACATTGGAAAGCCACAGAATATCGGCAATTTTTATTATATACAGGTCCTATTATATTGAAAGGAATACTACAAGAAAATGTATATTTAAATTTTCTAACATTACATGTAGCAATCACAATTCTTGCACATCCTACTTTAACATATCAAACTTCTATTATAGAATATGCAGAAAATTTATTAAAACATTTTGTAAAATCATTTCAAGTTATCTACGGTTCTAAATATATTTCACATAATATTCATAATTTATTACATCTTGCTGCAGACGTAAAACAATTTGGTGCTCTGGATAAATTTAGTGCATTTAAATTTGAGAATTATATGTCTACGTTAAAGAAATTAATTCGTAAAACTAACCAACCATTACAGCAATTAACAAGAAGATTTGCAGAAATTGAGACAATACATAATAATGAAACATTCAAAATATATTCAAATTCATACGATATGGAAAAATGTTTTACACGCTCTCATTGTGATGGTCCTATTACGAAAGATTTCATTTCTGTACAACAATATAAAATTTTTTGCAATAATCAATATTATATTAACTGTGATGATCCAAAAAATAATTGCATTTCTTTTGAAAATGGACAAATAATGTCAATTTTAAATTTCATTAAATCTAATGACAATAAAATGTATGCTATTGGCAAAGTACTTGTGTTAGTGGAAGATTTATATACACAGCCTATTTCGTCATTAACTTTAAATATTGGTATCATGTCTGAATATTCTCATCTTCAGACATGGGAGTTTGATAAAATTAGAGCAAAAATGTTGAAAATGCCTTATAAAAAAAAATTATATTATATTTCCGATGTTACACACAACTGAATAATACATGTTTAATATTAATTTGCATTTGTAATTAAATAATTAAACGTAATTATAATACTCTAATATAAATTGCAAATATTATTATTATTATTATTATTATTATTATTATCGTCACATTTTTATCATATTATTTACATCATAGATTATTTATAATTTCAATGCTGATCAATTTTTATTTACAGTTATTATGGCGTATAATATTGTGGAGTTCGAAGATGGTTTACAAATTGTTCCTTCTGAATGGTTAACTGAAAATAATAAGGAATGTAAATGGCCATCATATACACGTCAAATTAAGATAAATAAAGCAATTATGAAAAGAATATTTCCTTCTGATGATTGGCAATTATATAAAATAATCCGTATTTTGGTAGCTGCGGGTTAGTAATATAAAAAATGTATTTTATTTTTTTATCAAAATTATATAAATTAAAATTATAATATATATGTATTAAAAGTATATATTAAAATTTAAATTTTAAGTGATATTTGATTAATAAAATATATAAAAACAAAAATCTAATTTTTAATTTTTTTTTTTTTTTAAAACTCCATCTTCATCTCGACTAAGAGCCAAACGCGATGTTAATGCGACAAATTAAATATTTAGAAATTTTTTTTTTTTTTTTTTTTTTTTTTTTTTGGAAGCAGAGGATTTGAATCCTATGGTTGGGATCTCAGAATTCCCCCCTTGTTCCTTCTCTTAACATCCCCTGTAAGAAAAGACGAGAAAATATTGGTCCGAAAGTTGGCTGAATCGGGAATCGAACCCGAGACCTTCCGCTTGCCGGGCGACTGCTCTTCCAGCTGAGCTATTCAGACCCTTACAAATCATATTTTCTCTCAATGTTTATAACCCCCCACCCCCCACCAAGGCGTCCGTACCTGTCTAACGCAACAAACATTAATAAGAATATTGTCAGTCAGCTCTCCTATTTTTTTTTTTTTTTTTAAAACTCCATCTTCATCTCGACTAGAGCCAAACGCGATGTTAATGCGACAAATTAATATTTAGAATTTTTTTTTTTTTTTTTTTTTTTGGAAACAGAGGAATTTGAATCCTAAGGTTGGGATCTCAGAAAATCCCCTTGTTTCCTTCTCTTAACATCCCCTGTAAGAAAAAGACGAGAAAAATATTGGTCCGAAAGTTGGCTGAATCGGGAATCGAACCCGAGACCTTCCCGCTTGCCGGGCGACTGCTCTTCTAATTTTTAATATTCAAAAATTTTATACGTTTTAGATACATATGATAAAGCTATAGACAAACTTAAATTAGCTGAACAAATATCCGATATAGATGGTGATGATGGAAATAACCTGAAAAAATCGAGATATCAACGAGCAAAAAAAAATACAGGTTCATCTCCCGATAATTCTGATACAAGCGACACAAGCATCAATAAATTAAAAACTCGCAATGATTTAGAGTTAGATAATTTTCCTAATACACCAAAAGCTTTAACAATAAATAAGAGCAAAATCTGTGAAATAAAGACACCATTAATACAAGGGTGATAAGAAAAATGAATCGAGTAAAAAAAATTTCAAGTTCTTCTGATAATTCAGATAGAACTGACACAAGCAATGATTTAGATGAAGCTTCTAATATATCAAACGATTTAAATAAAAGCAAAATGACTTATGAAATAAAAAAACCACTGATAAAAAATTATAAGAAAATAACTAAGCCTCCGATACAAATAAGTAATGAAAAAATAATTAATATTCAGTCTAAAAAGTCTGCAGTTACATATAGTAAATCTATAAGTTCACAAGAACATCGAACAGCAAATAAAGATGACCTTGTTCCAACAAAATTCAGATACAATATCTACATCCGATACTTGTAATGCTGAGATTGATGTAGGTAAAATATATTTGTTATTAATTTTAAATTTTTGTAAAAGCTTACCTATATATATATATATATATTATTAAAGTTTTAACTTTTTTTATTTATATCACTGTAAACATATTTAAAATGGTATATAATTCGTAATATTTATATAATCTGACAATGAGTAGATATACAATAATATGTGTCAATTATTTTTGCAGATTTTCATAATTTAATTATCAGGAAACTAAATGCAGTATTGTTAAATCTTACAACAATTGATGAACGTTTAATAAAGTTGGATAATCACATAAGAAAAAATGAGGAAACGGATTTAAAAAAAAATGAACATTATGATTTCGATTTGCCAGCAGATACCGTAGAACAATTACAGAGAATTGATAATCAATTAAAAAACAAATGTGTTGCTGCAGAAATGGTATATACAAAATATTATCATTTTATACTTACGATTAGAAACATTTTATTGAAATGTCTTATAAAAAGCAATATTTTGGACATATTTATTTATTTATATAATGTTAAATAATTTTAAAGAAGTTAAAAGAAAAGTAATGTTAACTTTTTTTATAAGAGAAAAACAAATGTTTATTATTTTGATATTTTTAGATCATAAACTAATATTAATTAAATTATTTTATATTTTTAGACAAGACAATTGAGCTTTTTAGGAGGTAAGGATCATCATGATGTGATTTCGTACATGATGAAACATATTTTAACAAATAAATTAGCAATGGAATATAGTTGGGCTGGTGCAAAATTGAAAAATGCCTTTAAAAATCTTCGCATTACTATATGTATCATAAGTAAGTATATAAATATTTAATCACAGAAATGTTTTATTGACATATTTTTGACACTTATATATAGCATTCTATGCCTGGTTATATTGGATGATGCTATTAAAACTCTAATATCATTATTCAATAATATGTAATCATAGGAATATAAAATAATTTTGAATAGTATATATACATATATACATATATATATATATATAAAATTAAGTCGCTTTAAATTTTTATATAATCTATAACCACACATATCTGTTTAAACTTGTTGTTAGATGCTGCGCGAACTTCAAGAACCAATTTAACAAATAAGGAAGTTGAGGATATAATTGCAAAATGGCTAATTTTAGCCAAGCAGAGATTTGACCGAGATTTGTAAGTTATATATAATATACCTCAATTTAACTATTTTATCATCTTATCTCAAACTTTTTATTTTATAAGAAACTGATTTTAAAGAGGGTGAACACATGCACTATCTGTTCATTATTGCGTGTATTAGTTTTTTTAAATTAAATACAACATTTAAGAACTTATTGTTATTTTTGTATAGAATATTTATTGCAGAATTGACTTATTGCACCTATGTATAACGATCACATATTTCTTTTTAGGAAAAAGGAAGAACAAAAGAAGAGATGCGAAAATGAGGAGATCTAAACAAGAAAAGGACAGGTTATTAAATAGAATAATTTTAATATATAATAAATAAAATATTTGAACGTTTATTATTACGTTTATTGCACAGTTTATTATTATTACGTTTATTTATAGATTTTATAGAGTTTATTTTTGCATATGACTTTTTTTATTTTGAATGTATTAATTTCATACACAGTAATTATATATATATTTTATTATTTAAATGGTTACAGTATTAAATACATATGCATAGTTGTAAGTGCAATAAAGTAATTATTAAATATTATTTTTTAAATATAGTATAAAACGAGAAAAGTTATAATAATATATACAGTTGAATATTAAAGTAATTTAAAGTTCTAAGTATTTTAGTACTTTTATGCGTAGCTGTAGCATAAAAAATTAACAATCACTATGTTTAGTTTATTAATGCCTATATATTAAAAAGTTATGCACATTTAAGTTTTCTAACAATTGTAGCAATTTTTTTCATAATTCTGATAAAAGTGATAACTAGAAGTTTAAAAAAAATTACTTTAAAAAATGATTTATTATAAGTATTAATTATATATGTTCGTGATATAGTTATTAAATATGATTAAATGATGTGATTTAACGTGAAATGTGTATTAAATGATAGTTATACACCCACACAACGTACATACTATAATAATAATGGCTTATATTTTTTGGAACGTATATATGTATTATTTAAAAAATAAAAATGGTACATTAAATAAATTACATTTATAATCTTTGAGACACAGCATATGACTACTGGCAGGATCAACCAGGGAGCTTCGTGTTCGGTTACTCGCAAGGGAGTAACTCGCGAGCGAGCCCGAAGACTCGTCGCTAGCTCTTTTTCGCGCGCGCGCGCGTTCGATGCCGAAACACCGACGGCGCGCGCAACACGCTCGTATGTGCCATTTTATTTGCCGCCGGTCTTGCTCAGCCGGTCGGCGACACTCTGCTGTGTTTAACGCTATTATGTAAAGCGTACGAGAGAACGACGGAGGCGAGAGTAAACCCCCGACGCCGCCGCCTCTCCTCTTCTTCCTCCTCCTCTCCGTTCAAAAATCCACAAGATCAAAATACTCGTGTTCTTATTCTCCCAAATGTTATGATGCGCGGTCTCGAGAGACCGCGCGATTCACCCTGACGCTAGATCGACGATGCTTAGACGTCGAGGACTGTTCTGTCTGGTTCGTACGCGGTTTACACCGCACACGACCAGCATAAGATTTCGCTACGGCGTACAAGCGAGCGGAAAGGCAACTCTTCCCGCAAACTCGTATCCGTGGAGGAGATGCTCGGTAAGCGCGACGATAATAAAAATTCGGTGAATTAAAATTATGTCTCGACATAATAAAATTTCGATAAATTAAATTCGATGAATTAAAATTATGTCGAAACATATACATATATAAATAGATACATATTAAATAAAAATAAATAAAAATTATGCGGGTAAGAAAAGAAAAGAGAAATAAGATTAAAATAAATTAAAAGAAAAATATATAATAAAATAAAAAATAAATATAATATAAAATCAATAATATAAATATATAATATAAAAATATGTATATATAGAAAAATTGTTGTATATAATATTTCTTGTATCTATTAAATAAAAATATTTATTTTAAATTAATAACAATTTTTTGACTCATACGGTTCATCTTGAGTTTATTTTTTTATAATAATTTTTTTATTTCAAATAATATTTATCAAGAGACACGGTAGTGTCTCGCGACCAGTTAAGGGCGTAGCCGAGACACCGTGTATCTTAACGCGAGTCGGACATTTGAGTCTTTATAATATTTCGAATTCTCAATAACGGCTGAAGCAATCGAGTTTATACTAGACTTAATCGATAGATTGAGTTTGAATTATATAATAAAAGTGTCTTTATTTCTGCTCTACGTGATTTGTAAGCAGAGATATATAATTGTCGAAATATGAAAAATTTCTTTTAAGAAACGTCCCCGTCATCATCATTATTATTATCATCATCGACCACGCAAACATAGTAGTATCGTGCTACACGTATTCACACGTATACAACACATGCGCACACATATATCACACGTACACAACACATGAATAGATGCATGTATTGGAAATGTTCATCTCGCACGTTTTACAACAGACGGCGATAGTTGCCCTCCGCTATATTGACAGCGTGCGGGGTTAGATATTTTCAATTTTCAATTTCAATTTTTACATTCAATTTTAATGTTATTATTTGCAAATTTATTGTCATAATAATTTATGTGCAAGTTTACAGTCTGTGATACAAAATCAGATATTTTGCTATTATTTCAATAATATTTCAATTATATAAATGCCTATGTATGAGTATGCATATATTTTTAATAATTTTCTTAATTAGCTTCTATATTTTTTTCAGTTGTACATCAAGCAGGTAGCATTATCAGCTCACTTGTGAGCTGGGTTGGGCAATGGCTAGTTATCATCGCAGCATTCGATTAGCTTAACAAGATAAATCTAATATCAAAAAACTGGGCGCGCTGCAATGAGTTTAAAAGTAACAATTTAATTTTAATATCATTAGAATATTATTTAGAAGCGCGCCCAGTTTTTTTAACTAACATTTTTTTATTTCTTTTTATTTTATATTAATTTTAAATTTGCATAAGTTTTTAAATTTTAATTTTTTATAAAAATGTTTATTTATTCGCGCAATAATTGGACATTACTTTTTGTAGAGATATTAATTTTAGAACATAAATTTTTGTCAATTGATAGATTTTTTTACTTAAAAATACTTTTTTGTTTAACACTTTTTCACATGGCGCATGGACTTGGCATCTTGTTTATCTTTTTTTTTTATAAGATAAGTTTTTTTATGGTACAATTCTACATTTGCAAATTTAAATTTTTATTGATTCATTATACGACTCTATATATGTCTGCAACTTTAATTTTCCACTTTCACTTGGCGCAATTTTTTTTTTATTTCATTACTTTTGTTACGATTGTACATTGGTTTATAATCGATAATTTTTCATACAATTCTATTGTACATGGGTTTGCAATGGATAATTTTTGTTAATGGTGTGCCCTTAACTGGTCGCCTTTTTTTACCTTTTTTTAAAGGTGAGTTTTTAGAGATTATATTTATTTCTCGAAATTAACATTATCAGCTCAATTTTTTTGCTATTAGATGGTGCATTTGTTTTGGTAATAGTAGAATAATATGGATTGTCTTATCCATTGTATTGTAATACGATGCCATTTGCGAGTTTAACGCACATTATACGGTAATCTTACTAGGATTAAGATATCAAGCCACCTTTTCATTGCTACGCACTGTATTCGTATGATGGTAATCGTAACAAATTCATGTTTTCCATAAGAGGAGAAGGGATCCATAAGGGACGAAAGAGAAAGAGAAAGAGTTAAAAAGAGCAAAACTATAATGTTTATTTAAAAATTAATAAAATATTTATTTGTAGTGAAAGAAACTGCATATATTTTTTATGATATTATAATCTCTTGTTCAATTATACCTATTCATTTATTTCATTTAAATATCCAATTATATAAATATAAAATATATTCATGATAATTTTATAGCAGAATTAAAAAATATTAATTTTCAAATAAATAAAAGCATCTACTTACGAACTAAAACAAACAGGTGCGATTAGATATTCATTACATTTGTATCAATAAAATTTTATAAAATTCTGAGAAATAAAGAAAAATAAAAATAAAATATAATATATATAAATAGATGCATAATATATAAAAATAAAAAAAAATTATGTGGGTGAGAAAGGAGAGAGAAATAAGATAAAAATAAATAAAAAGAAAAATATATAATAAAAAATATATAAAAAATATATAATATATAATAAAACAAAATTACGTAAAAAAATAAATATAAAAAAAAATAATGTGTCATGTTTTAATACGAATCGCGATGAACTGTAATGGCTCGTCGATGACGAATACAAATCATCCAATTCATATAAATGAAGCAACCGAATCCTTGGACGAAACATCCTAAAAAGGCAATCCGTCACGTAACCAGAGCAAGAAGAAGAAGCGAAGAAGAAGACTCAATACGACACATTCATATGCATCACGCATTATTGTGCGCATATACATAAATAACTGTCGAAACGCACTGCGCAATGATAAACCAAATTTGCATTTTCGATAGCGATCTTTGCTTCTTTTGTCGCATGAAAATATGAAGGCGTGATAACACATTTTTTTACAATGCACGCAATTTCACTTTGCTACAGTTATTGCTGCAGCGGCATAAAATGTGCATTTTCGATACGCGACTCGACGCAAATGCAGTAAACTTTAATCTAAACTTTAATGCAAAAAGAAAGAGATCGCGAAAAATTTATCACGCTTATGTTTCGTTGCAATAAAATAACAAAAGATTGTATTAAAATTTGTATATATTTTTTATAATTTATATTATAAATGTTATTCATAGTTCTTTATAGAAAATTTATATAAATAAATATAAATAAAATTTATAATATAAATTATAAAAAATATATAAAAATTGCAACTTATTTTGTTCATTAAAATTTTAAATTTTTCAAAGATATTTTAAAATGCATTCTTCCATTTCGATTAAAAACAGAATTTTATTCTCAGAAAAAAATTTTTCAAAATAATGCTTTCTCTTTTTTGTTATTAATTTTTATTAATCCACTGAAGAATCAACTTTCGATGCATTACACAGGAGAAAACGTCACTGCCGCGCACGAATTTTTCAATCTTCAATCACTAACTATTTATATCGTCTCGCGCGATATTAAAAAGTCGCGACTCGTCGGCGGAGGAATCCTCCGAGAAATTTCATTCGTCTGCAAAGTCGACAAAAAGAAAATAGAGATGATCCTCCCACCTCGTTTCGCATCTGTTTGCCTTTAATCTCGCGCAGAATTCGAGTGACAGGAGCAATCGTCTAGTGACATTTTCTGCGATTTAAATAACGAGTTTCACTTTCTCGTACATATCACGTAAAGAAACTTCGAGGTATTTGTATTAAACTATCAATATAAAAAATACAAACACGTGTATATTATATGATATATATATATATATATATATATATATATATATATTTTTTAATATATTTTTTATATATTTTATTTAATATATTTTATATTTTTTTATATATTATAAGTTGTATATATATAAATATATATAATTAGAATTTTATGTATTTATATTGTAGAAACATACACACACACATATACATATATATGAAATTTATATATGAAATAATTTATACGTATTATTTATATATTTGAAATTCTGTATTACAGTAGGACTGAGATTGCGAGTAGTATTATAATAAACAAATAATTTTATATACCAAATATTGAAGTGCCGTACTAATATATCATCACAACACCATTTAATCGCGCGTGTCGTAGTTGACTGAACTTAAACATGAATGTGCAGGCACTGAATATCTAGAGATCGATACTAGTAGTAACTGGTTCAATTGCTATAGCAACATCTGATCAAAACAGAAGATATGTAGTAAAAGCGTGGCATGCTAACAATGTGAAAAAAGGAGAAAAAATATTTTTATATCTTCTCTTCCTTTCGTATGTCAAAATATTTTTTACTTCAAATTTTACTTATTAAATATGTATTTGAATAACCACTAAATAAGATAAATGAAGAAAGATAATATATACATATGCATATATCATTTATCATAAAAAATAAATAAATATTATTTTTAATTAACTAAATAATTTTCCGTAGAGAGATTTATCCAGATAAAAGTTATTTACAAAATTATTATATAATAGGAGTTAATTAGATTTGTTATTATACAATATATCCGATATATCCGATAATAATCCTAAATGTAAATCCATCATTAAAATACTTGTTGGTGAAATAGATGAAATTTTGTTGTGATGATGATCTTTCGTTCCACTTTTAATCTAATAATGTTCATTTATCCTATCTATTATTTTTTTGATTAGTTTAACATCTCTCTTTTATAATTTTTAAATACTCAGAATTAAAAAAAAGTATTTTTATTAACTGTGTCTAAAATCCTATTTTATTAAGCTAAAATTCGCTTATCAAATTTAAAAAATGATTCTTTTACTTATTTATCTTAGCTATATTTTTCTTTGTCTACTCACAAACTAGCTATTTCTAGAAATATATTCTGTTATTTATGGATTCTTATCTTAAAATTTTTCATATCAATAACATAAACCTAGAATAAAACATTTCGTTACAGAACTAAGGGAGATTCAGTCAAGAAAGAGGGACGAATGTGAAAAAGTGAATCTCATTGCAATAAATCTCATCTTCAATCAACTTAAAACGATGTTAAATTATTTGAAAGGGTGCAGTGCTAAAAGTCGAAACCTCCAAAATGTATGACGATGCCTCCTTCAAATAATTTTTATCGTGTAAAAGCGCGCCTTTAAGTCGACGACTTAAAGGAGATCAATCATTCTCGAATCTTTATATGACATTTTTTAAAAATAAACTAAAAATGTATAATATATAAGGATATTTTAATAATCTTAAGAATTAAAACTATCAATCAGATTAATAAAGCCAAAAATTGTAGACATTTTTAAATGTATTATAAATAAGGAAATAAAAAATATAGGATGTAACTCAAGAAATAAATAATAATCATAATTATTAAAAAATTGATTGAATAAAATTTACAGCGACAAAAAATTATTAAAAGTATTGAGACAAGAAATTATAGAATTGGAATGGCAAAAAGTTTAAACTTGCTTGATTAAATGTACAATAAATAGAGTATAAGTGATTAAATATCTCTTCTTAAAATCCAAGCAATTATCAATTGGACATGAATAATTAATCTATACAGCTTTGGCATGTTTATAAGTATTATTTTTTATACCGAACCTACGCACTTTTAATTCTCTTAATTTTAAATTTGCAATATTCAGTCTTTTTTATAATTCTCTTTATGCAAAAATCATATGTAATTTTAAATTTACTATTTTTATTTTATTAGAACATTATTTTATAAGTATTTATCTATTTTATTTATAACATTATTTTATAGCATTTATACATTACTAGCATTTTCTATGTATAATTCCATGTTCAGTGAAATATTTTTAATCTCGAAAATATTTATTTTTTTAATATTTTTATTAATATTTTTTTCAGTGTACAGTCGAATTTTTCCTTTCCGACACAGTAAAAAAAATTGTGTTAAATTTAACACATTTCACATGTCCCAATTTATCCACTCTAATTTTAATGTTAATTTAACAGAAAACAATTATGTAATTAAATAACACACGTAATATGTGAAAAAATAACACAAAAAAATATAATATAAGCAAAAATTCGTACATTTTCATTTAATTGTGTTGTTTTAACACTTAAAAATAGTGAATATTAACTCAACAGACAAATGTCAAAATAACATAACGACAATATGTTATATTAACATAAGAGTATGTTAAAATTTTAACACAAAAATTTCTACACAAGATAATTTCAACAGAAATACGAAATGTTTTTTACCGTGGAGAGATATATATATATCTTCAATTTGAAAAATATTTTAAGAATATATTTCATATGAAATTCCATATAATCTTCCATATAAATAGCAATATTGCATGATTATGCTGCAAAAAAAACCCAGCATAATCATATAATTTTACATAAATATTTCTTTCAGTGTACAGTCGAATTTTTCCTTTCCGAGAGATATATATCTTCCATTGAAAAACATTTTAAGAATATATTTCATATAAAATTCCATATAATCTTCCATATAAGTAGCAATATTGCATGATTATGCTGCAAAAAAAACCCAGCATAATCATGTAATTTTACATAAATATTTCTTTCAGTGTACAGTCGAATTTTTCCTTTCCGAGAGATATATATCTTCCATTTGAATTTTAAGAATATATTTCATATGAAATTCCATATAATCTGTAATCTTCCATATTGCATGATTACGCTGGGTCGGAAAAAACCCAGCATAATCATGTAATTTTACGTAAATATTTCTTTCAGTGTACAGTCGAATTTTTCCTTTCCGAGAGATATATATCTTCCATTTGAATTTTAAGAATATATTTCATATGAAATTCCATATAATCTGTAATCTTCCATATTGCATGATTACGCTGGGTCGGAAAAAAACCCAGCATAATCATGTAATTTTACATAAATATTTCTTTCAGTGTACAGTTAAATTTTTCCTTTCCGAGGGATATATATCTTCCATTCGAAAAACATGCACAATTATCCTGGAATATGAAGTGGATTGTCTGCGCGATTATATGCCTGAGCACGGCGAGGTCCGTTTCCATCATCGCCAGCCCTCTCGTCGACCTTCGTATTAGCAGCCACCCCATTGTCCCGACAGCTTAAAAACGTTTTAAACTCAGCGCGGATAAGAACAGATGGTCTCCGACCGGGTAAGCTACGCGCAACTTAATGCTCCACTGAATATTCAGGAGTAGTTTTATAGTGTGTGATCTCCTACGCAATTTTCGCGTATCTAACGTATGTACGAGATAAGCCCATTTTGGGCTATCCATTACTCGTTTTGTCTCCTAGTTCAATTCTGTCCATAATTTTAAGTGTCGAGGTCGTAAATATATCTTATTTTCAACCTCTTCTAATCCCACAATTTTTTCAATTGAGTTTATATGTATATATATGTGTTGTTATATGTATATAATCTTTATTATAGTATAAAATAAGTAAAATATATCTCTTTTATAATATTTTTGTAACTAAAATACTTTTAATTATACCATTAAAAAGTTTAATTTTTTAATTACCCATACAGCACAAAATATTATGAATGTTTAAAAAATATTTCTATAAAATATTGCATAAAACATTTTAAAATGGTTTTAGGAATATTTTAAAATGATTTAAACGTTTTGTGTGATAACATTTTTTTAGAATATTTTAAAAAACTTTTAAAAATATTTTGAAAAATGTTCTTCTTTATAGATAATAAAGCTCAGATAATATTTTCTTAAATATTTGATATAGTATATTTTTGAAATATTAGTTTAAATCTATATTCAAAAATATTTCTGAAAATATTTTTTAAACATGAAAAAGCAGAAACATTTTAAAAATATTTTCGAGAATTATTTTCTTTTAAGAAATATTTTTAAACGATTTGAAAAATATTTTGTGCTGTATGGGTAGTAATTGTATAACTAAAAAATACATTTCTCAAGAAAAATTTACATTTTAAAATTTAATTTAATTTATATAATTATCAAAGATATATATTTAGACAGTATTATTTCTATAAATAATTAAATTTTTATTGCATTTCTCTTCTTGCACGCAAACGTTCGGGTTATTTTTCTCGCTAGTGCAATTTCTCGAAAGAAAAATGGATTCTTACGAAGCGAAGTAGTGTATCCCTGTGTAGTATATTCGAACGATCTATCACGTTTTGAAAATGTATCCAGGGACCGGAAATGAAAGGGAAACATCGCGAACATTAATTCTACAAAGATGCGATATCTCGCCCCCCGATGCATGACGAAATTTGCATTAAAGACAGGATTTCGCCGACGGGTTTCCCCAGATACCACGATGACGCTTTACTTTTCGTTTCTGAAGCATTGCAATCCCTTCCATCACTTTTTATGTGTGTCATTTATAATATTTCCTCTGTATTAAATGTTCAATATATATTTACCTTGAAAATATTATGAAAAAATGAGATATATATTATTAAAGACATAAATGTCAAATGTAATTGTTAATTATATTTAATTACTAATAAATTATACTAATTCAAAATTAATAGAGAAGTAAACCTTCAGAAAAAAGAAGAATATATCTTGATAATTTATAAATCACGATCAGAATGATCGAAATTAGATTCTGATGATCCTTGCTCTTAATACATATATCATTATCAAGATTTAAATTTTCTAAGAGCTTTGTTAATTTCTCTGCAAAAATTTAATTCGAAAAATTTTGTGTTTTATATCTCGATATATTTTTTTAAATAAATCCCAAATCAAGAGACACGGTAGTGTCTCGCGACCAGTTAAGGACGTAGCCGAGACACCGTGTATCTTAACGCGAGTCGGACATTTGAGTCTTTATAATATTTCGAATTCTCAATAACGACTGAAGCAATCGAGTTTATACTAGACTTAATCGATAGATTGAGTTTGAATTATATAATAAAAGTGTCTTTATTTCTGCTCTACGTGATTTGTAAGCAGAGATATAAAAATGCAAAGTCGAAATATGAAAAATTTCTTTTAAGAAACGTCCCCGTCATCATTGTCATCATCGACCACGCAAACATAGTAGTATCGTGCTACACGTATTCACACGTATACAACACATGCGCACACATATATCACACGTACACAACACATGAATAGATGCATGTATTGGAAATGTCCATCTCGCACGTTTTACAACAGACGGCGATAGTTGCCCTCCGCTATATTGACAGCGTGCGGGGTTAGATATTTTCAATTTCAATCAATCAACGTGCGGGGTTAGATATTTTCAATTTCAATTTTTACATTCAATTTTAATGTTATTATTTGCAAATTTATGGTCATAATATTTCAATAATATTTCAATTATATAAATGCCTATGTATGAGTATGCATATATTTTTAATAATAGTTGCCCTCCGCTATATTGACAGCGTGCGGGGTTAGATATTTTCAATTTCAATTTTTACATTCAATTTTAATGTTATTATTTGCAAATTTATTGTCATAATAATTTATGTGCAAGTTTACAGTTTGTGATACAAAATCAGATATTTTGCTATTATTTCAATAATATTTCAATTATATAAATGCCTATGTATGAGTATGCATATATTTTTAATAATTTTCTTAATTAGCTTCTATATTTTTTTCAGTTGTACATCAAGCAGGTAGCATTATCAGCTCACTTGTGAGCATGGGTTGGGCAATGGCTAGTTATCATCGCAGCATTCGATTAGCTTAACAAGATAAATCTAATATCAGTGCTATAGGAACCATTTTACAATTTTTCTGGCATTTTCTTATTGCAGGTACATATATATCCAATAATTAATATACAAAATTAAATATTATTCATCACACACTTTGTATCAAAATAATATATTTTTTAAAATTTATTTAATCATTTTTATTATTGTGATTGTAGTGGCAAGGATCTTATTGCTCAGTGTCATTGCAAGCATCTGGCCTGTATATACCATAATATATTGTGTAATACATTGGCTAAGTATGACAATATAGATTTTGATAGATTCCCATGGAATATTGGAATTTTGTCGGACTTACAGTCATCCACCACATATGCAGCCTACAATTAAAGAACGCATTTATTCCATATGATTTGCTTCTGTTATTGGAATATTTAAAATAAAAATTTTATTAATAAATTTCGATGAAATAATTTATAAGAGGTTGAAGAAACTATGAAACAAATTCAGTCTCATAAAAGGGTAGTTGGAACAATAGTGGTGAATGCAGAAGGTATTACATGAGATCATTGACATGATTTACTTGTAGTTGTAAACAAAAATTTATAAAATTATATTTGTTTTAGGTATTCCTATAAAGTCAACATTAGATAATACGACAACAGTTCAATACGCAGGTTTGATAAGTCAATTGTCAGATAAAGCTAGTTCTGTCGTACGTGACTTGAATCCAACAAATGATTTAACTTTCTTGCGCATACGTAGCAAAAAACATAAAATTATGATGGCACCAGATAAAGAATTCATATTAATAGTAGTACAAAATCCAGTTGATTGATATTTAAAAGAAACAAAAATATATTTCAAAGTTAAGATTTATTTTTTTGGTTGTTAATTTAATCTGTATGCTACATTGGATGTTAATATCTATTCAATTAAATAAAGAAAAATAAAAGAATAAAGCTTAAAAATTATACAAAATGCAGTATTTAATTACTAATTTAACAAATTATGAACTTTTAGAGTTTTTAAATAGTGCTTTCTTCTTTGGTAACAATATTATATTTTTAAGTTTGATAATTATGAAAATATGTATATATAGTAATTCATGGCATGTTTATTTTTGTATTTAATACAATTATAAATGTACATTTCTCATCAATAAAATATCACAGTATCTTTTTTATAATTTAATTTTAATATTGAGATTGTTTTTATTCAGTGGAAAAAAAAATGTGTAGTTGGTCCCTATTAATTATACATACATATAAGAGTGTCGCACAAATAATTCTATGCAGTCTTTTTAAGATAATATAAAAATACTTATAAATATAATCAATTAAAATACATATAATCAAAATTGTATGTATTAAAATTCAATAGCATATAAAAAAGATTTTTTAAAATTATATATATATAATAAAAATCCAACATTTTATATATATATATATATATATATAAATATAAATTTAACATATATAAGATAGGCAATAAGAGCCAAATCGCGGATGACAGTGCGTTATTCTAAACGAAACTAAATTTTTTTCGTTAGAATTAAATACCTGTGCACAAGGCACCAAATTTTACTTGGACACGGCCAAGATATAAAATTGGAATAATCTCTACAAGAGATTTTTAATTCCATGTATCCCCTATTCCCCCTAAAGAAATAAATGCGAGAGAAAAATATAGATCCGAAAGTCGCAGAATCGGGAATCGAACCCGAGACCTTTCGCTTGCCGGGCGACTGCTCTTCCAGCTGAGCTATTCAGATCCTTTCGATTCTATACTTTTCTCTGTTATATATATTAATGTTGGTAAACAAACGCATTTTTAAGCCAGCGTGTATCAATATAAGAGTTTTAACAAGGCTCTGTAACAAGGATCTATAATATATTTTTCTCTTGCATTCATTTATTTATTTTCCGTAGGGGGGTTAAAGGGGGTATTGAAATTAAATCTCAAATATGAGATTATTTCATATTTTAAAATCTTGGCCGTGTCCAAGTAAAATTTGGTGCCTTGGGCACCGGTATTTAAATCTAACGGAAAAATTATTTAGTTTCGTTAGGATAACGCATTGTCATCCGCGATTTGGCTCTTGTTGCCCGTCTTATACGTTAAATTTATATTTATATTACAGAGCCTTGTTAAAACTCTTATATTCATAAATATTATTCAGCTAATAATATATCTCTTTAAAAAGCCTGATATTTTATTGTGTTATTTATATTAGTTGTTTTGCCATTTGTCTGCTTGCGAAAAAATTGTGACAATTTCTACAGCAGGGATATGTTGAATTTTAAATTCTCGACTCGTGTTCGAAGAAAAAAAATCTAGGGAGATAAAAAATAGAAATAACGCACGCATAGGTAATCAAAGCGAAGTTTTTCCAGGCTCGCCGAAAATTTCCGTGCGACAGCACTCCCCCGCCTTGCTGTGATAAATGGCGTCAGTTTCTCTTGTGCGTCACGCAATTTCCTCTCTTGCAGCGGCAAAGGACACGCTTATTCGCATCCCAGCTTACCGCGCGCGAATATTCGCGCTGGGACACGTGCGAATTGCCGACTATGGGGTGTCTGAATAAAACCTCCGGATAACGAATCGATTTTCCCTCAAAATGTTTCGACAAAAACGCTCTTCTCCCAAGTAATATTTTTCTTACAAAATTATTTCATTAAAAAATAGAATATAAAAATTAAAATAATAACAAAGTGATAAATATAAGGCCAACTTATCGAGCTGAATATTCGAGATGTTCAGTCAACTACCATTTATTACATGTATAAATTATAAAACTACAGTCATTATATTAAAACTAACGCAAATTACAATCATTCTATAAACGTTTCGACCGCACGCGGTCTTCTTCAGTATAATTATTGAAATATAAATTCTTACAATTCACATAATATCGAAATTTAATTATAGTTATTCAGAATCAAGAGTTTTTGAGCAATTAACGCGTGTTTCAATCCGTCCTGTCCAACAATGTTCGCCTCGATATGATCCCTGATTTTGTTCAGATCTCGGATAGTTTCATCGTTAATATGCGAGAAATTAACCCGTTCCGTAGGCGCTGCGATTTATAAAAAATTTCCGATCAACGCATGTCCAAATTATAATATGTATCCCCTACAATTGGTAGTATGCTTACCTATCATCGTTCTTCTTGATAATTTTGCTACTTATTAACGGTTATTAAGGATGACACATAACAAACCAACAATACAGAAAGACAGCTCATTTTAAACTCTACTTGATCGGAGAGGGTGCGTGTTTATATATGATCTAATATCTATGTTTTACTCGTTAATGTCCTATTTGTCCTATTATTATTTCTTGTTCGCTAATATATCCAAAATATCAAAATACGACTCGCTAAGTAACTCAGTATCTTTGTTTAAATTTAGTCCATTTTTTTGTTCCTTGATATGTAGCATCTCAGAAATGAGTCTTTTATAATAATTATTTTCGTTGTCCATGATCTTAACATTGTCCCAATTAAAAGTATGATGTTCATTTATTATGTGTTCAGAAATTACTGAATGTTTCGTTGAGTCCAATCTAATATTATTTTTATGTTCTTTCATTCGCGTCTGCAATTGCCTCTTTGTTTGTCCTACATAAGATGCATTACAATTATTGCAACTGATCTTATATACCTCATTCGAATTGCATGGATGTTTAGTTTTATCTTTCTGCGCTTTAATAATATTATCCAGTTTGTTGAGACATCTATACCCTACCATACAATTTTTATTTTTTACCGAGGAAACAATCATTTCTGAGATCCCATCTATATACGGAATGACAAAGAATTTTTTGTTGACCGAGTCATTTCCTACACTTTTTGTTCTTTCTATGTTGGCCTGTCTCTCTATAATGCTCCCCTTAGATATGATGTGTTCTATCCGATGATTAATTTTGTTAAAAATCAGATCAAGAGGGTAACCATTGCTTCTGAGTATATTAATAATTAACTCCAAATTTTTATTAAAAAATAGTGGATGTGATAGCAATAGACATCTGTCTACAAGGTTATATATTATTCCAATTTTGTGGCATAATGGGTGGTTTGAATAAAATGATAACGTCCTTCCTGAGAAGGTTTCTTTTTGATACCAGTCTATATATATTTTGTTATTAATAATTTTAAGTGATAAATCTAAGAAATTCAAGCTATGGTTAACCTCTTGTTCGATTTTGTTTTTAACAAAATTAATCATCGGATAGAACACATCATATCTAAGGGGAGCATTATAGAGAGACAGGCCAACATAGAAAGAACAAAAAGTATAGGAAATGACTTGGTCAACAAAAAATTCTTTGTCATTCCGTATATAGATGGGATCTCAGAAATGATTGTTTCCTCGGTAAAAAATAAAAATTGTATGGTAGGGTATAGATGTCTCAACAAACTGGATAATATTATTAAAGCGCAGAAAGATAAAACTAAACATCCATGCAATTCGAATGTGGTTTATAAGATCAGTTGCAATAATTGTAATGCATCTTATGTAGGCCAAACAAAGAGGCAATTGCAGACGCGAATAAAAGAACATAAAAATAATATTAGGTTGGACTCAACGAAACATTCAGTAATTTCTGAACACATAATAAATGAACATCATACTTTTAATTGGGACAATGTTAAGATCATGGACAACGAAAATAATTATTATAAAAGACTCATTTCTGAGATGCTACATATCAAGGAACAAAAAAATGGACTAAATTTAAACAAAGATACTGAGTTACTTAGCGAGTCGTATTTTGATATTTTGGATATATTAGCGAACAAGAA
This sequence comes from Nylanderia fulva, assembly GCF_048542155.1. NCBI lineage: Eukaryota > Metazoa > Arthropoda > Insecta > Hymenoptera > Formicidae > Nylanderia > Nylanderia fulva. Next base: position 18,745 of record NW_028190815.1, on the reverse strand, counting down.
ATAATAATAGGACAAATAGGACATTAACGAGTAAAACATAGATATTAGATCATATATAAACACGCACGCTCTCCGATCAAGTAGAGTTTAAAATGAGCTGTCTTTCTGTATTGTTGGTTTGTTATGTGTCATCCTTAATAACTGTTAATAAGTAGCAAAATTGTCAAGAAGAACGATGATAGGTAAGCATACTACCAATTGTAGGGGATACATATTATAATTTGGACATACGTTGATCGGTAATTTTTTATTAATCGCAGCGCCTACGGAACGGGTTAATTTCTCGCATATTAACGATGAAACTATCCGAGATCTGAACAAAATCAGGGATCATATCGAGGCGAACATTGTTGGACAGGACGGATTGAAACACGCGTTAATTGCTCAAAAACTCTTGATTCTGAATAACTATAATTAAATTTCGATATTATGTGAATTGTAAGAATTTATATTTCAATAATTATACTGAAGAAGACCGCGTGCGGTCGAAACGTTTATAGAATGATTGTAATTTGCGTTAGTTTTAATATAATGACTGTAGTTTTATAATTTATACATGTAATAAATGGTAGTTGACTGAACATCTCGAATATTCAGCTCGATAAGTTGGCCTTATATTTATCACTTTGTTTTCAATATACGAGCGACAATTGTATTAATTTATTTAAAATAATAAATTCGATAAATTTGGTAAAAAATTCGTGATTGATGAAGCGCTTAACAAATGAAATTTTCGAAAAATAAAATAATACATGCGATAAAAAATTTGTGATTGATGAAGCGCTTAACAAATGAAATTTTCGAAAAATAAAATAATACATGCGATAAAAAATTCGTGATTGATGAAGCGCTTAACAAATGAAATTTTAGACAAATAAAGTATTAGAAAATCCAAAATGTATATATTTACGATTTTGGAAATCAAAAAGTGTAAGAAAATCATTCTTTATACGATAATATTTTTAATTAAAAAAAAAACTTTATTTTAAATTGTTTTTAAATTATTATTAAATAATTAAGCTTTCATTAAGATTTTATCAACTAGAACAAGATATTTTTTGATCACAAAAATCAAACATAATTTTCATAATTGTGAATATTACTGACTGTTAGTAATTATATAATGTAATATACTCACCAATAAATAACTGGATGCTGTGCTGCTAGTAGACTCCCTTTTCCTCTGGGATCCGAAATCCCTCCGAATTAGCGACGTCATCTTTCTCTCATATTAGTTTATGATCATGCGATAAATTTCACACACAACACTCATTTATCTCGATAAACTCAAATAATAAATCAAAGAAAAGATTAACACCACACACAGATTCTATTAAAATAAAATATCACAAAACACACTTCTCACATATACGTTATTTTATCAACGATAGATCTGCAACAAAAAAAAACAACAATAATTAAATACATATAATAATTAAGTGATTTCTTTTAAATCTTATCAAAATATAAAAAGAAATAGCATGAATAATTATAATTTATTATTAAATTTTATATATACATATTCACAAATATATTAAATTATGTAGCACTTTAAAATATATAAATTAATTATTTATAGTAAAGTATTTTCAAATATAGAAATTAATTATTTATATTAAACGATTAATGTATCACGGAGCAGATCTTTATTTTATTTACTCGATCCTGTCATTTGATTATTCTAGTACGCAGAATATTAAATTTTTATACAACCATTTTTTAGTATAGATTAATTATTTATACTAGTAATTTAATATTACATTTAATATATATTGATTTAATATACATTTTTACATATTTTATTCATTAAACTTCATATGAAATTTATTATTAAGATAAATTGTGAAATTATGTTACATAAATCTCGGTCGTCGAGTTAAAATATATATGTATCTAGTAAGATCTAGATATAAATAGTGAAACATTATTTAAGATGTGCAGTGCTGTAGTCATGCACGAGAAGACTTATCCCTTCCCATGGAATTTATTTGGCTTTTCTTCCGCCATGATTTTCATAACGCGCAAGGGAACGTAAATATCTAGCGTCATGATTTATTCACGAATTGTTCCCGTTTGTTTCGTTTTCTCATCGCATCGTCTGCTGTCCCTGCGAATTCTTTTCAAGTTTATTATGCTCTTCAGGAAGGTCGCGGCCTTGACAGCTCCCATGGCATAATTTTGTGACTTCACTTCCTCCTTGAAATTATTGCCACAAGTATTTTCAAACTTCCTTGTATCGAGAAATGTGTACATACACACGAAAGAATTCGATAAAATAAAAATGAATATTTTAAAGAATAAAATAATAAACTTTATTTAAAGAATAAAGAAATTAAAAATTTTTAATATTTTTTTTATTTTAACTTAAATCATATGTATAATAATAGAATTGAATTATAAAACGTTAATATATTCTGCGAAATCCTGCAATATGTATAATTATACAATATTATATGTTGAGCGTAAAAAGTACTTTAGATAAAACATAAAAATTCTTATTATTTTAAAAACAAAAAATATTTTAATTTATTTATATTCACAAAATAATCTTTTTAAAATTAATATTGCATTTAAAGCAAAAACAAGATTATCGATTGCAATCAATTATTCCAAAACAAATTAATTAATTAAATTAAACATATATATATATTAACTAAATTCAATTAAAACTAATCTTTTCACGATTAATTAACATGCAAGATCCCTGATTAAATTTAATCGTTCGGAAACTAAATTTAATTAGATTTAATCGTTCGGAATCTAACAGTGAGTCCACTATGAGAAACTATTGAGTCATCTAGTTCACATTCTCCCCTCGTACAATAAAAGTGAGTTAGCATTTCCGCATTATCTAAAAGTGTTTATATCTTCTTGAAGAAAATGTTGAGGTACTAATAAGTCGAAATATGGTAAATCCTATCTTGAAGATTTGCAAATTTTATTTGCTCCTTGTCAGTTCCTAAAACAAAGTCAACGAACAAATAATCGCGAAGAGATAACTGTGCAATTATATTTCAGTATATTATTACGCAACACAATGGCTTCCGCTTCCGGTCGTTTTCTTTACACAATGAGTTAAAGCTTAAAACACGTGAAACATTGAGAGAATGTTGACGAAACACGCGAACGTGCTAGCAACATATTCATTAACAACTCGAGTAGTTAGATACAAAAATACTCTCGAGTGTTCTTAAGAATCGTTCAAACAATTTCGCAAGTGAATCAATCTTAATCGAAATTAATCAGCACATTGCACTGCCGCATGCGTCGGGTTAAGAGCAGCTGCAAGTATTTCAAGACAACGAGAATAATATAAAGAATTATACTGCACATATGCTTATATATTTTTTTTATACGTATTTTAAGTCAATCATTCATTGTTTGATATTTTAATACTCACAGATCGAAAAACTTACTAATTTATTAATAGCTTATTCGAAATAATAGAAATAAAATAAAATAAAAATTAAATAAAATAAAAATAGTGGAGAAATAAAAAAATAATTGTGTATAATAAACAATTTATCTTATAGAAAAAAATTATATGTATACAGAATATCTATTTTAAATGCTTTATGAAGATTTCAAGTATTTCAAGACAACAAAAATAATATAAAGAATTATACTGCATATATGCTTATATATTTTTTTATACGTATTTTAAGGTCAATCATTCATTGTTTGATATAATACTCACAGATCGAAAAACTTACTAATTTATTAATAGCTTATTCGAAATAATAGAAATAAAATAAAATAAAAATTAAATAAAATAAAAATAGTGGAGAAATAAAAAAATAATTGTGTATAATAAACAATTTATCTTATAGAAAAAAATTATATGTATACAGAATATCTATTTTAAATGCTTTATGAAGATTTCAAGTATTTCAAGACAACGAAAATAATATAAAGAATTATACTGCACATATGCTTACGTATTTTAAGTTAGCCATTCATTGTTTGATATTTTAATACTCACAGATCGAAAAACTTACTAATGTATTAGGAGCTTATTCGAAATAATAGAAATAAAATAAAAATAAAATAAAATAAAATAAAATAAAAATAGTAAAGAAATAAAAAAAATAATTGTGCATAAAAACAATTTTTATGTCAGCGCTTAAATAGAATTATTTAAAGAGAACCTTAAAAAATTGTATGTATACAGAATTATATCTATTTTAAATGTTTTTTGAATATATTTTAAAAACAATGCAAATGTTTCACACCCAAAATTACAATATATATATTGTAAATTTATTTTAATAAAGTATCAAAAACTTTTAATAAGCTAAAAATATATAATTATATTTTTCCTTTTATGCCACCTCAATATTCAGATAACAGTTTTGCAGAACGTTTAGCAGAAGAAATTCTGTATATTAATTACGTTTTATGGCAACAGGTGGCAACAGCAACCACAACAAAGAACGTCTCATATGATATCTGTGGTGCATAATGCATATGCAAATGCATATATCAAGCACATCTCTGCTTATAAGAAAGAAAAATATAACTCTCTTAACTTCATGTCAGTTCAAGATACAATTTTTTTAAATTTATTAACACTTTAAATAAATTTTATTTAATTAATAAAAACATTTTTTCTATTTATTTTCTGTTATAAAAATAAGATTGATAAAAAACTCATATAAATAATAATGAAGCATTCACACAAAATTCAGTATATAAATTCTTATTTTATAGTTAATATCACTACAAGTAATTTTTTAAATATTTATATATATATTTACTTGTTTTATATATTATAGTACATTTAATATTAATTATTTATTCAACTAACGAGAAATGCTATGATTTAAATTCCAAAAAATACACAATATTCTTGGAACAAGATCTATGAAAGAAATTCTTAAAGTTGTGCACAATAACGCAGAGAGAGATCAGATATTCTGTGTATAATAAATTCTACCGTACAATTATATGGCGGGTTGCTTCTAAAAGGTAGACGAACGGTATTGTTCTTCATTTCCTCGACTGCGTTTCTCTCACGCCTATATATCCGACTGTCATACCAAATGTGAGAACGGGGAAATAAGAAGAAAAAAGAAATGGCACTTCTTCTTCTTCTTCTGGAGGTGAATAATACTATGCGCAAGGTACCGGTTGTGAATTCAGAAGCGAGGAATTCACGAATTCGTACGAATAAACCGTGAACGAAGAGGCATTCCTAAGAGGCGCTTGCCGTAGTTCCTGTTCTGTGAATGTAAGGTAAGTAAGGCCCCCCGAGTTCAAGGCAAGTGAAGGCAGACAGTTACACCTTCTCTCGAATTTACGAGGGGAACATCCGAATGTAAAATGAATCGCTATTCGCTCGAAACTCGAACGAACACGTGCGCTAGGAATGTTGTTTGAATCATTCGAAAATTGCGAGTGTCACATATATATGACTAAAAAAAAAAAAAAAACTACCCATATAGCACAAAATATTCTAAATGTAATTTCAAAAAATATTTCTAAATATTTCTATAAAATATTGCATAAAAAATTTTTAAATGGATTTCGGAATATTTTAAAATAATTTAAAAATTTTTTGTGATAACATTTTTTGGAATATTTTTTTAAACTTTTAAAAATATTTTTAAAAATGTTCTTCTTTAAAAAAAACAATACCCATATATATATAGCACAAAATATTATAAATGTTTTGAAGAAAAATATTTCTAAATATTTCTATAAATATTGCATACAAATGTTTTAAAATGGTTTTAGAAATATTTTTAAATGATTTAAAAATTTTTTGTGATAACATTTTTTTTAGAATATTTTTTAATGGGGATATATGTCTATATAAAAAAAGTCATAATATCCAGCTGCGTTTGTAACTTGCGGAATTTATCGCATATTATGGTATATAAAATTATGCCCTTAAAAAATGCGTTTGTTTACCAACATTAATATATATAACAGAGAAAAGTATAGAATCGAAAGGATCTGAATAGCTCAGCTGGAAGAGCAGTCGCCCGGCAAGCGAAATGTCTCGGGTTCGATTCCCGATTCAGCGATTTTTGGATCTATATTTTTCTCTTGCATTCATTTATTTATTTTCCGTAGGGGGGTTAAAAGGGGTATTGAAATTAAATCTCAAAATATGAGATTATTTCATATTTAAAATCTTGGCCGTGTCCAAGTAAAAATTTGGTGCCTTGTGCACCGGTATTTTAATTCTAACGAAAAATTATTTAGTTTCGTTAGGATAACGCATTGTCATCCGCGATTTGGCTCTTGTTGCCCGTCTTATACGTTAAATTTATATTTATATTACAGAGCCTTGTTAAAACTCTTATATTTGATACACGCTGGCTTAAAAAATGCGTTTGTTTACCAACATTAATATATATAACAGAGAAAAGTATAGAATCGAAAGGATCTGAATAGCTCAGCTGGAAGAGCAGTCGCCCGGCAAGCGAAAGGTCTCGGGTTCGATTCCCGATTCAGCGATTTTCGGATCTATATTTTTCTCTTGCATTCATTTATTTATTTTCCGTAGGGGGGTTAAAGGGGTATTGAAATTAAATCTCAAAATATGAGATTATTTCATATTTAAAATCTTGGCCGTGTCCAAGTAAAAATTTGGTGCCTTGTGCACCGGTATTTAATTCTAACGAAAAATTATTTAGTTTCGTTAGGATAACGCATTGTCATCCGCGATTTGGCTCTTGTTGCCCGTCTTATACGTTAAATTTATATTTATATTACAGAGCCTTGTTAAAACTCTTATATTTGATACACGCTGGCTTAAAAAATGCGTTTGTTTACCAACATTAATATATATAACAGAGAAAAGTATAGAATCGAAAGGATCTGAATAGCTCAGCTGGAAGAGCAGTCGCCCGGCAAGCGAAAGGTCTCGGGTTCGATTCCCGATTCAGCGATTTTCGGATCTATATTTTTCTCTTGCATTCATTTATTTATTTTCCGTAGGGGGGTTAAAAGGGGTATTGAAATTAAATCTCAAAATATGAGATTATTTCATATTTAAAATCTTGGCCGTGTCCAAGTAAAAATTTGGTGCCTTGTGCACCGGTATTTAATTCTAACGAAAAATTATTTAGTTTCGTTAGGATAACGCATTGTCATCCGCGATTTGGCTCTTGTTGCCCGTCTTATACGTTAAATTTATATTTATATTACAGAGCCTTGTTAAAACTCTTATATTTGATACACGCTGGCTTAAAAAATGCGTTTGTTTACCAACATTAATATATATAACAGAGAAAAGTATAGAATCGAAAGGATCTGAATAGCTCAGCTGGAAGAGCAGTCGCCCGGCAAGCGAAAGGTCTCGGGTTCGATTCCCGATTCAGCGATTTTCGGATCTATATTTTTCTCTTGCATTCATTTATTTATTTTCCGTAGGGGGGTTAAAGGGGTATTGAAATTAAATCTCAAAATATGAGATTATTTCATATTTAAAATCTTGGCCGTGTCCAAGTAAAAATTTGGTGCCTTGTGCACCGGTATTTTAATTCTAACGAAAAATTATTTAGTTTCGTTAGGATAACGCATTGTCATCCGCGATTTGGCTCTTGTTGCCCGTCTTATACGTTAAATTTATATTTATATTACAGAGCCTTGTTAAAACTCTTATATTTGATACACGCTGGCTTAAAAAATGCGTTTGTTTACCAACATTAATATATATAACAGAGAAAAGTATAGAATCGAAGACTGAATAGCTCAGCTGGAAGAGCAGTCGCCCGGCAAGCGAAAGGTCTCGGGTTCGATTCCCGATTCAGCGATTTTCGGATCTATATTTTTCTCTTGCATTCATTTATTTATTTTCCGTAGGGGGGTTAAAGGGGTATTGAAATTAAATCTCAAAATATGAGATTATTTCATATTTAAAATCTTGGCCGTGTCCAAGTAAAAATTTGGTGCCTTGTGCACCGGTATTTTAATTCTAACGAAAAATTATTTAGTTTCGTTAGGATAACGCATTGTCATCCGCGATTTGGCTCTTGTTGCCCGTCTTATACGTTAAATTTATATTTATATTACAGAGCCTTGTTAAAACTCTTATATTTGATACACGCTGGCTTAAAAAATGCGTTTGTTTACCAACATTAATATATATAACAGAGAAAAGTATAGAATCGAAAGGATCTGAATAGCTCAGCTGGAAGAGCAGTCGCCCGGCAAGCGAAAGGTCTCGGGTCGATTCCCGATTCAGCGATTTTCGGATCTATATTTTTCTCTTGCATTCATTTATTTATTTTCCGTAGGGGGGTTAAAAGGGGTATTGAAATTAAATCTCAAAATATGAGATTATTTCATATTTAAAATCTTGGCCGTGTCCAAGTAAAAATTTGGTGCCTTGTGCACCGGTATTTAATTCTAACGAAAAATTATTTAGTTTCGTTAGGATAACGCATTGTCATCCGCGATTTGGCTCTTGTTGCCCGTCTTATACGTTAAATTTATATTTATATTACAGAGCCTTGTTAAAACTCTTATATTTGATACACGCTGGCTTAAAAAATGCGTTTGTTTACCAACATTAATATATATAACAGAGAAAAGTATAGAATCGAAAGGATCTGAATAGCTCAGCTGGAAGAGCAGTCGCCCGGCAAGCGAAAGGTCTCGGGTTCGATTCCCGATTCAGCGATTTTCGGATCTATATTTTTCTCTTGCATTCATTTATTTATTTTCCGTAGGGGGGTTAAAAGGGGTATTGAAATTAAATCTCAAAATATAAGATTATTTCATATTTAAAATCTTGGCCGTGTCCAAGTAAAAATTTGGTGCCTTGTGCACCGGTATTTTAATTCTAACGAAAAATTATTTAGTTTCGTTAGGATAACGCATTGTCATCCGCGATTTGGCTCTTGTTGCCCGTCTTATACGTTAAATTTATATTTTTCTGCTATTTTGCTAAAAAATAATGTTTATTAATTTCTTAGACGACTGGTATCGAAAAAAAATCTTGCAAATAAAAGACATTAATTAAATAAAACATAAATTTAAAGTGTAAGACAGGCAATAAGAGTCAAATCGCGGATGACAGTACGTTATCCCAACGAAACTAAATTTTTTCGTTAGAATTAAATACTTGTGCACAAAGCACCAAATTTTACTTGGTCACGGCCAAGATTTAAAATTGGAATAATCTCTACAAGAGATTTAATTCTATACATCCTCTGTTCCCCCCTAAGGAAATAAATGCACTATCATCCGCGATTTGGCTCTTATTTTATTAAAAATTATAACATAACATTTATTTTTTAATAATTTAAATAATTTATTAAAATAATTTGTTTTTTAATTATTTTCTTTTTCTTTGTTATAATTTTTAATAAAATGTATTATATTTAATTAAAGTCTTTTATTTGCAAAGTTTTTCTTTCGATACGAGTCGTCTAATAAATTAACAAACATTATTTCGAGCAAAATAGCAAAAAATAGTTATAAATAATATTAAAATTATTTTTCGACTACTAACATTTTAAACTATATAATTATTATCTTTGTAAACTTTTTCTGTTTTATTGGAGTAATATAAAAAATTAAGGAATGTAATTGTCGAAAAAAAAAATTTCAAAAAATGGTGTTAAAAAGTTGAAATTATTTGAATCCCCTCTTTGTTTATGGCTCAAAAATTTTGTATTCAAGTCGCAAATGTTATCAATTTTTTAGAAAATAATCGAAGGGGTCTCATTGAAGGAAAAAAATAAATTAGATTAAAATTGATATGATCGTTACGGTGGTATGAAATTGCAAAATACTACTATTCAAGAATGTCTAAATATTTTCAAATCATGGAAACAACTTTCAATAAATGCAAAAACATAAAAAAAATAAAGCAAATAAAAAAGTGATTGATTTATGTGTGATATGCCCTATATAAATATATGTATATATATATATATATATATATATATATATATATATATATATATGTATATATTTATATTTATGTATATATACACTTATTAAATTTATAAAAAATAAATTTATTTACCTAATATTGTATATTTCCTTCTTCCTTCCTTCTGTTTTTATCTTTCTTTATTTTTTACGAATCCTCTTTTCTCTTCTTTCTCTTTCTTTTTCTTTTCTATGGTCCTTTTTCTTTTCTCTATTTCTCTCGATTAATCTCCGTCACTTTCTTTCTTTCTATTATATACAATATAATTTATAACACATGATCGTTACAATGGTAAGAAATTAAATTGATATTAATATATATATATATATATATATATATATTAATATATATTTTTATATGAATATTAATTTAAAAAATTATTATAATTTAAATAGGTTACTATATTATAAATAGGTTACTATATTATATTTATATTATATTATATTATATTTAATTATACTTGCATTGCTACAATTACCTTACCTTTGTTACAATAGAAAATTGTAATAGAATTGTTCAGCGCGCGCTTGTGTTATTTAATTTCTTTCATATTAATTATCAGTATGACAGTTTATCAGAATGACAGTTTGACAGTCATATCGTATAACCAACATACGAGGATACGAGTGAATCAAGTCATAGCGCACGAAATGCTCGACAACCAACAACCAATCGGCATCACGATAAAAAGGCAACAATACATTCGAGATATTGCGAGAATACATAACATGCACTTTTTGGAAAGGGACTAGCACGCAGCGCGCGCTAACGCGCGCGCCATCTTTAAATAATAATTAATTAATTAACTAAATATTTAATTTATTAACTAAATGAATTACAATCTATTTCTTATTATTACTTAAATAATATAATAAAACGATAAAAAAATAATTATTATATAAAAATAAATTTTATTAAATTTAATTTAATCAATTTTTATTTTCAATGTCATTTTTTGATATCATTATAATATAATCATGTATCACTCATTCGTTTGTTATTTTATTAATCAAGTATTTCTTTGTAAACATAGTTTTTAATTTTTGTAGATAGATTATCATCCCTTAAATGAACTTTCAACGAATCCCAAGAACGAACTCGTGAAAATGCGACATATAGTTGTCCGTGATTAAAAATATCTTTTCGAAGATCTATTGCAATCTTATCGAAAGTTTGCCCTTGTGATTTATTTATTGTCATAGCGAATGCCAATTTTACTGGAAATTGTCTTCTTTTGAAAGTAAACGGATATATATTTTCACAATATAAAGTAATACGATTAAGAAAAACTATTTCTCCAGTTTTATTATCTGTTAAAATTTCACAGCGTAATAAGTTATTATTTAAATCTAGAATCAGTAATCTGGTACCATTGCATAAACCTTCGCTCATGCTAAGATTTCTAATAAGCATGACAATAGTGTATTTTCTTAAGCGTAATTCATGAGGTGGAAGACACGTTGGATTTAAAGAGTTGAGATATTCTATCGGAATTGTTTCATATATATCTTGATTATCTCCAGTTTCAAAAGTATCTATACTTGTATAAACTCTTTCTGTCGTTTCATCCAATAAACTTACTACTTTTTCATTTATTTCATTAACATCGACATTTCTTGGAGATAATATAACGTAATTAGCCATAGTTTTATATTTTTTACATTTTATAATGTCTCCGTACATGTCTTTAACCATATCCGAATTTGCGTTTGCTATACATTTTTCTGGAATATGAATATTATCTAAATGATCATTTAAAGAACCATTACCTAAATTTAGTAAAAATTGTGCAAATTCTTTTTCCTGTGGTAAAGTTCTCATATTTTGTGTCAATGAAAATATTTTAAAATACTTCCATAGAATACTAAATTTTATTGATAAATTTATAATTTCACAACGCGTAGCTCTTTCTTTTACAGGTAATAATTGTCTAAAATCTCCACCAAGAAGAACGATTTTACCACCAAAATGTAAATCATTTTGCATTATGTCGCGTAATGTTCGATCCATTATTTCTAATACATAGCGTGGTGCCATAGGAGCTTCGTCTATAATAAAAACATCTACAAGTTTTAAATTTTCAGCCTCTTTAGATTGAACTTTAATGTTTGATGTAGAATCAGCGAAAAGAGGTACAGGTAATCCAAAAACTTTGTGTATTGTTTTCCCATTTGGAAGTAATGTTGCAGCAATACCGGTAAACGCCATCGTATTAATTATTTTTCCTCTACTTTTAAGTAGATAATACAAGGTTGTATAAATGAAAGTTTTACCAGATCCACCTGGACCATCAATATAAAAACAGTTATCATTATTGTTACTTGTTGCTATTAAAATAGCATCAACAATTTCTTTTTGTTCTGTATTTAATTGTTCATATTGTCGCATACCTATCGATGTATCTTCTTCAATTTGTTCTTTGTCGTTTATTTCGTGTTCTTCTATTTCTTGTTCAATTTCAGGAAAATTAGCAATATTTGATCCTTCCTTTTGAAGTAAATTAATAATATAATTATAAACTTTCTTTATTCCTATTGTAGGTCCAAATTGTCTTGTATAATCTTCCGACATATCTTTTTTAAACTCATCCCACAACTTTTTTGGATGAACTGGTTGACAATGAATCAAAATTCGTACGAATAAATTACGAAGTCGTCTTGGCATCATCCAAACTTTTGCTTCATTCATTGCACGATACCATTCTTCATCATCTTCTATGAGTCCTAATGCTAAACATGCAGCAGTAAAAGTTTGATGTATCTCGTTATTAACTGTTTTTATTCTTGAAAACTTGTAGCTCCTTTAACATGTAGTAAAAGTATACGTAAATGAACAATTCTATTTGAGATGGGCTAACGGAATACATACGACCAATACAATTGAAATATCTTTGACGTTTCACCCAACGATTAATAGTTCTGCCGTTAATTATAACTTTTTTAAATACATAATGAGATGGAATATCACTATATAAATATTGTTTTGCTTCCTCATCTCGAGCATTTAACTGAAAATAATCTAATAACATTGTTACTCGTTCTACAGCAAATCTTATCGCATCATTATTAATATTATCATCTATTATAACATTATGTTCATTTGGTAAATGAACCGGTAAACGAAATATAGCGTGACTTTTTCTTGCAAAGGTTTGCTTAAGATACGCCAACATGCTTCCACGGGCCCGACATATCGAGCTTCGATAAAATCTTGGATTTCATCATGGTTTATTGTTTTATCTATATTTTCTCCAATAACTACAGATGCAGCATCATGGCCTTATAATATATTTATCTAATATTTCACAGATTGTATACTTGATACTATTTCAACATTAATAGACTATTAATAAAAGTCAAGAGCGTTGGAGTAAATGGAATACCAACGTACGCACTTATCAAACATATCGTCTAGGTCTTTCGTCCAGCAATACATTATTTCATTCGACGATATTGTGGATAACCATCTTAATCCATAGCTGTTTCAGGTCGAAATGGTTTTGGAAAGGTTTCGAACATTTATCATTATCAAACACCAATTTCCACATGGCAACTGAATTCATTGTTTCATTTACAACAATATGTAAACTTTATTTCATTGGATCGGGGAATTTCTGAAGAAAAAATTTATCAAACTATTCAGAATTTGATTTCTCCCAATTTTTTTAATGTAATCAAAAATGGGATTGGGTAACCACGTTTTTGAAATTATAAAAAGAGCAAAAATTCCCAAAAAAATTTTTTCTAACGATAAAACGATAAAATTTTTTTTTATATTAAAACCCAGCACATATATTGGCCTATCTGCAGGTTGTTGATTTGGAAAAAGTAAATTTTTTTTAATTTCGCGCCCAATTGGATTACAAGTCATAGTAAAAAAGATATCCGGTTTCCATTTTCCGAACAATTAGCCATCGCATTTTGGGATATTTTTGCAACATTTTAAAGCGGTGAACCCACAAAGTCGAGGAAGTATAATCATTTTTCCAATGTGAGCATCGTTTTATTGGGGGGTTTTTGCTAAATAATAAATTTAATCCTTGATAAGTTTAGCTCGCAATTGTTTTTGTTCTTTTTACAAAAAATTAATTCGGTCTTTTTCAATTTTTATAAAAACTACAAGCCATTGTGAAAAAACCGTTTTCCATAATGAAAACATTAAAATTATCACGTTGCTTCGATATTTTACGATGCAGCTCTACTTACTGTTTATTACTATTTTTTACGTTTGTAAATTTATGGCCAACCTTGACTACCGTATGGGTAATACAATGGATAAATCCAGGTTTTAATTTTGGATCCATTTTTATAACTTTTTAATGTTTTAGTTTTTTTTATTATAAATGTACTAGGTTTCAGGAATTTTACCATCTGCTGTAGTAGAAAAAAACAAGCTGCAACTTCATTTATTTTTTTGTTACAGTATCGGCCACGATCGAGCCCTTTTTTGTTAAAAATCCTAATTGTAATCCGTTATGTATTAGATGTTTTCGTTGCATTTGAATTTCTTCATGATCATTCGATACGATGGCAAAAAATTATTTGTACGATTATATTATCTATTGTTGTAAAATTTTTATCAAGATTTGAATTTCTGTTTTAACGACTTCTGTCGCTTATTATTTTACGATAAAAAGTTTACCAATTTGGCATTTCGTTAGGTAAAAGGTACAAGCAGTATTAATTTGATAATAAATTTTCCTTGAATTTTAAAACAATAAAGGGCCACGTCTTTGCGCACTGAAATTGATAGGTTTTATTAAACGAGCGAATGAAAATTGTTTTGTAACCACGAAACGATTAAAAAATGGTTTGATTTTGGAAAGATTTCAGTAAATAAACATAAAATTCATAGGAGGTTGAGGAAAGAAAATTAATTTAACAGCCCATGGCTGCAACAATGTTAATGAATTACCTTTATTAGCTTTTTTTCAGAATTAAATGTTTGACCCAATGTCGCAATATATATTTTTTTTTCCCCATATAAGTTTTACAAATTTTTAATTGAATAATAGAGGCATATAATGTTGGTATCCTTTTTTAAAGCTCGATTTTTTTCATTCCAATGTTTTTTTACTTATATTAAATTATATTAGTAGACATTGCTTTGATTTTTCTCTATTTTTTATAATATTTTGTAATGGACTTTCTGTGAATTAATACAATTTTTCAATCCATTTCATTTATTAATTATTTGAGTGTAGGTATTGAAAAAATAGCAGTATTTAATGGAGTTTCTATTTAAGTTATAAAACATTTTAGTTAATAAATCAATTATTTCTAGTTAATTAATACTTTTTAAAAATTAAATAATTATACCTCATTTATTTTCATTTACTTCATTATTATTTTTATTACATTAATAAACATTTGTAATAGTTGAGGATTTTTGAGATGTACTTGGTGAGTGATATCTATTTATTTACTGAAATATTTTACATTTTTTTAATATTGCTTTCCTTCTCGTCTTTAGCTTGGTTTGCCTTTTTTCTCGTTTATTACGTTGATATTTTCTTCTTTTCAATTGATCGAAAAATTTTTCTTTTTGGCAAATTATTTTTTAAATAATTTTAATTTTAAAAATAATAAAAATAAAAAAATTTTTTTTATTTTTTAATTTAAATTTATTTAAATTTAATAATTTATTAATTCAATTGAAAATTTTTTTTAATTCAACAATTTTTAAAATAAAAAAAAAATTTTTAATTCAAAATTTAGCAAAGTCAATTTTAATTCAAGCAAATTAATTCAAGTTGAAGTCAATTTCAATATAAGTCAAAGTCAATTTTTAAACAAAATTAAGCTAATTTTCAATTAAGTCAAAGGCCAATTCAATTAAAGTCAATGCAAAAATTTCAATTCAAGTCAAAGCAATTTCAATCAAAGTCAAAGCCAATTTTAATCTAAGTCAAAGCCCAATTCAATCAAATTAAAGTCAATTTTAATCAATTCAAAACAAATTCAATCCAATTCAAAGCCAATTTCAATTAAAGTCAAAGCCAATTTCAACCAATTAAAGTAATTTTTAATCCAAAATGAAGTCAATTTCAATCAAATTAACCCAAATTTTTTTCCAAAAAGTCAACAATTTAAACCAATTCAAACCCAATTTAATCCAAGAAGATTAATTTCAATACAAGTCAAGGCCCATTTCAAAATAAAAAAAAATCAATTTAATCAAGAAAAAAAACAATTTCAATTTTTCAAATAAGGTTAATTTTAATTTTAAAAATTAAATAATTAAAAATTGAAAAATAAAAAAAAAAAATTTTTTAATTAGCTAGTTTTTTCCTTTGTTTAGATCCTTTGTTTTCTAAAAAAGAAAATTAAAATTAAATAATTTTTTTAGAAAATTTTTTTTTTTTAAAATTTCAGAAAAAAGGGGGAATCTTAACATTTTGTAAAAATGATTAGAAAATCTTTTTTAAAATACACTTTTAAAATAATAAATATTTTTTTAATTTGTATACATTTCTTTCATTATTTTTCTTTTTTTTTTTTTTTTTTTTTAAATTTTTTGCTTTTTTTTCCTTTTTTTTGTCGTTTTTTCTTGTTTTTAAAAAAATTTTTTTTTTTCCCTTTTTTTCTTTTCTTTTTTTAATTTTTTTAAAATTTTTTGCAAAAATAAAATTAAAAATAAAAACAACAAAAAAAGAAAAATTTTTAAATTTAAAAAAATTAACTCGTAAAATTAAAAGGGGGTATGGAGCCGTAGCGGATGTTGGTTTTCGTTGGAACGGGCACCAAAAATCCGGGGAGGCTCCTAGCCTTTAATTAAGTTATTTTAAAATTTAGGACCAAATTTAAGGACCTTAAAAAATTTTTTTTTAAAAAAAAATTTAAAATTTTTCTTAATAAATAAATACCTTTTTTTTATTTTTCTTTTTTTTCTTTTCTTTTTTATAATTATTTTTTTTTTTTTTTTTTAGCGTTTTTATTGCATTTAATTAAATAAAAATTTGTTTTTTTCAATTCTTTTTTTCTTAACTTTGAAATTTAAGCGAGGTTTAAGCATATTTAAAATTTTTAAAAAAAAAAGTAATTAGAAAGAGAAGGGCTGTAAAAATTTTTCTTTTTATTTTTATTTTTTTTTTTTGATTGTATTTTATTTTTGGGGCGCAAAATTAAATTTAAATTAAAATTGGGCCCCAATTTTAAAAAGAATTTTAAAAAATAAAATAATTTTTGTGGTGGGTTAAATTTGTCATCTTAATATGGTTTAGAAACAAATTCAAATAAATATCCCCTGCTTTAAAAACTTAATTTTTTTAAATTTTTTGATAAAAAAGCCGTTTGATGGTATAGGTATGGGGTTTTTGGGAAAATTTTAAGAGAATTAAATTAAAGGTTAAAAAAAATAAAAAAAAATTTTGCTTTTTTTTAAAGGAGAATAATTTTACATTTTTAAAGAATTTAAAACTTTTTTTTTTTTTGAAAGAGCAAAAATTTTCGTAGATTCGTTTTTAGCACCAAAAAAACACAAAATTGTGAAATTTTAACAAACGAAAAAACCTCTTCTTAAATTACCAAGGTAACGATAAGTTTTTTTTTTTTTATTATAATTTTATTATAATTTTTTACCCTTTTTTTTTTCTCTTTTCCTCTTTTTGATATATTTTATATTCTTTTTTTTATTTGTTTTTTTTTCTTTTTTTTTTTAAACTGCATAAAAAAAATTTTAAAAAAAAAATTTGGTTTTCGGAAATTCGTTTTTAATTTTAAAAATTTAGCGCGGGAAAGGACTTTGCAAAGTTCGGGGGTTCCAATGATCCGAGGTTTTTGCACAAATCTTTAAGAAGCGTTTTCAATCTTTTTAAAACGACCAGAGCAAGCTTTATTTTTATTAAAATCGCCAATTTGACTCTTCGATATCAGTTCGAAAAGGAAGACACAGGACCTAACATATAAAGGAAACCCGAAGAGATGTTTTTTAAAATGATAGAAAATTTTGGCATTCAGACAGTTCGCAAAAATTTTTCGAAAAGTCGAAATTTGGGGATTTTTAATATAGAAGATCAAGTTTCTTGGTCGATTCATGAGATTAATGAAAAAAGCTTCTTTAAAAATCTGTGCCCCAAAAACCCGGAAAAAATTAGAGAACCCCCAACATTTTTAAAGTGTTTCCCCGCTCAAATTTTTAGAAAATTGAATTAAAATGTCCTTCCCCGGAAAAAAATATTATAATTTTTTAAAGCTAATATTGGTAGTTAGAAATTATTTTAAATTTAAAATAATTTTTACAACAATTAAATACCAATATTTGCTTTAAAAAAAAATTTCATTTTTATTTTTTTTGATAAATATGCGTTTTATTTGGGAAGGGGGTTGTGTGGTGTGAACTATATTGTAATAATGAATTTTTAAGGTTAAAAAAAAATAATTATGCTTTTTTTTTTGGGAGAGAATAATTGGACAAGAAAAGAATTTTAAAAACTTTTTTTTAATTAAAGCAGGGAAATTTTTAAATTTTTAAATTTGGGGTATTGGGAAAAGGCCCCTCAAAAAAACCCCCCCAAAGACCCTCGGGCCCCGGGTTTTTTCTTTCTTTCCCCCCCACGGCGTTGGTTTTTCCGGGGGGGGGTAGGGGGGGAGGGTGTGGGGAAAAAAAAAAGGGCCCGGCCCCGAAAAGGGGGGTGAGAATTTTTTTATTTTTTTTTTTTTTTTTGATTTCCCCCGGATTTGAACTGGGGGTTGGGGTTTCCCCGTGGGTCCATGTTAGCTAAAAAAGATCTTCAGTAAAAGGGTTAGAGAGGTTTAAGTAAAATGCGTAGGGGGGGGATTTGGGGGGGGGGTTTTTGGGAGGGGAAGGTAGCTCGCGAATCAAAGGTCGAATTGGAGGGGGGGTTTTGGG